>NW_026267439.1:78143-89404 GCF_000697945.3 Frankliniella occidentalis | reverse complement strand
AGTGACCAGATTGGCTGGAAATCGAGAAAAGTGGCCATCAATGGACAGTGGCCACATTAGGGCACCTTACCCTTCATCAGCTAGAGCGGTGGAACTAGAGCTAGCCACAACATCATACAAACTGCCCCTGCTCATTCAGTTTTATTCCTGCACGTTTCAAGGTAGTATGGGCCATAAAGGGCGTGACCACCAAACGTTTAACGTGCATATTAGTGAATGACAATGATTGTAAGCAGATGAGACTGAGAAAACCATGAGGAATTATTCAAAACTTTAATCTATAAAGCTGGTCATTAAGTCACAAAGAAAACATACAAAACGAACATTTATAATCCACATTAGTAAAGCATCAATCGTTTTCAAGACATCTTATTGTCAATAAAGGAAATAGCAAACTTTTCAAAATAAAAATATTAATAACACAGTTGCAGGCAGTTCGACAAATTATACACTACAGCAGAATATTCAAGGAATTTGAATCCACAGGCTGTCAGTGGCGTGCAGTGAGCACCTGTCCGCGGAGTCATGAGAGAAAAAGCCCAGGTGCGTTTCACCCTCTGGTTGAGTACGGTCGCACAGAATCTTGTGGCAGTCCAAAACGCACGCCTCCTCGCAGGACTCGTGACCACAGTAGACTGTCGAGGGCTTCACCACCTTCAAGTGCAGCGCGGGGTTCTCCGACATGACGGTCCTCACCATGTCCTCGTGCAGCCAGGCGTGCGCGCACACCCCCTCGGACAGGTGCACGTCGACCTGCTGCAAGGCGGGTGCCGTCGTGGGGGTGATGCCCATCAGCACGTACTCCCCCCCGGCGCCTACCTGCAGGTGCCGCAGGGTCTTCAGCCTGGGCAAAACGCAGAGCAGCAAGGCCATCTGGGGGAAGTGCTCCTCAAGCATCATCTCCTCACCGTCATCGACGTGGTCATTCGTGATGGACAGCTTCTCCACGGGGGCTCCCGATGCGGCCAGGGCAAGGACGAGGTTTGCGCCGACGTCCGATGGGCGGGTGATCGCGGGCGTGTACTCCAGACTCACGTCGCGCAGGTGCTTGGCGAGGGTGAGGAGCTTCTTAGCCCTGGCGGAATCTGGCAGGTGCTCTCTTTCGGTTCTTATGTAGAGGTTCAAGACCCGGAGCGACGTGGAGGCTGCCACCACGGCCTCCTCCAGTCCAGGGAGACAGCAGCACCCCAGCTCCCTGAGGTTCGGCATGGTGGCCAGCAGGGGCGCCGTGGCGGTCAGGGTCATGCTGAGCGGACAGGGTCCGAGCTCGACACTCTCGAGGGTGGCGGCGTGCCTGGCCAGGATGAAGTTGACGTAGGGCTCCGAATCCGGGACCAGCACGCAATCGAAGCGCTTCAAGGACGGCGTCACTGCGGTGCTGTGCAGGACCGCGTCGGTTGTGGCCCGCAGGATAAACTCCAGGAGAGGGTGCGTCGCCAGCTCAACCCTTTGCAGGCCAGGCGTTGAGGCTATCGTCGCCAGCAGCTCGGAGACGTTCTCGTCCGTGCCGAAAATGACGTCGACGCACTCGAGCCGGCCGAGCGCCTCCTGCCTGCAGACGACCGCGGCGGCGTGAACGCAGCCGGTGACCGGCCCCACGATGAGCTTGAGCTCCCTCACGGCGCACCTGGTGGCGGCGTAGGCCATGTGGCACCTCTTCACCTGCGGGAGCAGCACGTACATCGTGGCGAGGCAGGGCGCGAGGCGCAGCACCGGACACACCAGGCGGTCGCCGGGCACCAGGACTCGGTGCTAGGTCTGTAAAGTTAGTGCCGCCCGTCCGGCCGTCCGTCCGGCCGTGAGCCGTTTCGTTAAAAAGTGTTGGTTAGACATCTAAATCGGGTATATTATGACGTGTCAGGTCATACACTATCGATTTGGTTAAATTAAAATGTCTGTACGACCTTTTGTTCTCGAGAAACAAGCGTTTGAATGCATGAAGAAAGTGAGGTTAGCCGAGGCCGCCGTGGATGTGCATTCAGAAAAAGGCTTGTTTCTCGAGAACCAAACGTCGTACAAACATTTTAATTTAACCAAATCGATAGTGCTTGAGTTCATACGTCATAAAATACCCGATTTAGATGTCTAACAAACACTTTTTAACGAAACGGCTCACGGCCGGACGGACGGCCGGACGGGCGGCACTAACTTTACAGACCTCCACACGCCCGGGAGCACGGCCAGCGCCCCCAGCCGCTTGCTCACGAGGCGGCAGGTCAAGAGGTCCTGCATGTCCACGAGCTGCAACACCATCACCAGGACGTTGTCTGACAGCGCGTCCATCATAGCTGCTCTGCGACAACAGAAAAGGGAGGAACTGCGGTGAGAAACGCCTTGGAGGGTGGAATGAGGCGCTCTGAGGCCACTGTTTTTGTGCCACCGCAGTAAACTAACTCGTCGATTGGCAATTAACTCTGTACAATCAGGCCATTTACGCTGTCCGTCGACACCTCCTAGAATTGTGGCAACCATAAGATTGTACATATTGTCAAACTCAAAGTACCGTCCATAAAAATGTAGCGCTTGTTCAGCATGGAAATGAACACTAATGTGATTAGATAAAGATTTCATGACATAGTACTTCTTTCAAGGGAAAATTAGGTGGTATTGTCAAATTAGGAAATAATGGTAGGCTGGTTAATAACTAATGAGATCAAGTACGAGACTCAATGAAAGTTTGGTGAGATTCCGTAATCAACCATATATGGCTACATTTACCCTCATGAGGGTGAGGCAACAAAATTAGGAAGCCATCAATTCCCCAAATGCAAGGCCACATAAGAAATAAATGGCCATCTTTTTGGAAATAAGTAAATGTGATACGGAATGTCTCATTCAGTGAACGAAAGAAACTAGGGTCAGTTTGGCAGTTGGTGTCAACTCAAATTGTTTTACTGCAGGTCCTCTGCATAGTCAACGGGCCTACCTTTCTTCCACAGTGACGGAGAATCCTGAAGTTGACGACCCGTGATGACCTTTCCGAAAGGTGTAGATAGAGGTAAAGAGGTCACCCTAACCTAAACCACAGTGGTAGGCTGCGAACGGTTGACGGTGGCTAAATGCAACACCAACAGTGCAGGAATAAAGATGAGCGAGGATCAGCCGGTCCGACAGATAACTGCGCTCCAGCCGGCCGCTGTGGTTGTTTGTTTCCTTATCGATTCTTAAGACGACAGAGCCTTCAACTTTGCACAGCACAGCACCAATCAGGCATCAGGCTGGTCTGTGATCAGACGATCAGACGGTGGCGAAGAGGGGGGGGGGGAGGGAGGGGGGCACAACCGCAGCGCCATCCATCGGCTGCCCAGGGAATAGCCGGAAAAGCATTGCATCCCCCATCTGTCTCTCTCTCTCTCTCTCTCCCTCACACACAGAGAAAGACAGCCAAGGCAAGAGGGAAGGTTATGTGCGTGCGAGCAGGTGTAATGTTTCGAAGATATACTCGCCCCCCCCCCCATCGAAATAAAAGCTCTCAAGCGAGGAATGTCGTAAACTATGGGATGTATGGACACGGTGCAAATGTTTCTCTGGGAGAGACAAGAAAATAAATTGTGAGGAAAAATTAAAAAATGTAATTTACAACTTTATTATCATTACCAAACAGAAACTTGCGGCAACAACCAGAGAGTGACGCAAATGAAAAATTTAACGAACATACAAACATTAAATGTATCAGAGAGGCAAATAGATCCAGCGCTCGCACGAGTCTGGAAGGTGGTCCTCGGGACATTCGGCCAGAGGGTCGTGGGAAAAAACGCAAGGGATGAACCAATAACGTTCGTTCTTCATTTCGTCGTGGCAGTCCAGCTCACATGCCTGGCAACGCTCGTCATCATTGCAGGCCACTTTCATGGGATCTAAAATGAGATGGAGAGAGGGATTCACCGACAGAACAGTTTTGACCGTGTCCCCGTGGATCCAAGCGTGAGCGCATATCCCCTTACCCAACCACACCTCAACTCTCTGCAAGGACGGTGCTACGTCAGGGTTGATGGCCAGCAGAAGCGCGTCTGGTTTACTTTCATTCTCATCTAACTTCAGACGCCGCAGCGCGGACAGCGACGGCAGCGCGCTAACCACCGGCTGAAGCAGGGGGAAGTTTTCTACGAGATCAAGAGTGTAGTTACTGATGCGCAGAGTCTCCACGCGGGACCTTCCGGACGAGGCCAGAGCAGAGACGAGTTCAGCGCCGACGTCGGCGAGGCTACGCACCGCGGGCTCGTACTCCAGCTTCACTTCGCGCAGCTGTTCGGCGCGCCGGAGGAGCTTGGCCACCCCCGCGACGGCCGGCCGGTAGAGGCTGTCGGTGTGGACGGTGAGGTCCAGGACGCCGAGTGACTTGCAGGCCGTCAGGGCCTCCATCCCGGGCAGACAGCAGCATGTCAGCTTGGTGAGGTTCGTGACGGCGGCCAGCAGGGGCGCAGTCGAGGTGAAGGTCAAGCTAGGCGAGGAGTTCCGCAGGTCAACCTCCTCGAGGGTGGCGGCGTGCTCGGACAGGATGAACCTCACAAACGGCTCCGTCAACGGAAAGAGGTTGCACCGGAACTTCCTCAGAGACGACGTCACCACGGCGCTGCCCAGAACGGCGGCGGGCGTGGTTGGCAGTGGGTCGTTCTCCTCTCCGACACACACCACGCGAAGCTTCTCTAGGCGAGGGGTCGACGCCAGCGTGCCAAGCAGCATGGGGACATCGGGCGCCGTCTTCGTGTCGATTTGAATGAAAACGCGCCTAAGACGCCCCAGTGCTTCCTGCCGGCAGATGATGGCTGCTGCGTGCGAAGTGTGTGCGGTTCCATCCACATTAATCCACAACCTGGACGCGGCGCACCTGGTCGAGGCGTAGGCCGATTGGCGACACCCCGCAGCGGGGAGGTTGACATTCAACTTGTAGAGGCACGGCGCCAGTCGCAGCACCGGACACACGCAACGAGGTTCGGAGTAACAGATGACACGATCTCGCCACACAGCCGGGAGCAGGGTCACGGCGGCCAGCCTCCTGCACACGAGGCGGCAGGCCAAGACGTCCGCGTCGTCCTCCAGCTCATCGAGCACCATCAGCAACACGTCATCAGGTAGCGTCTCCATGCTCTGCAAAAGACACGCTCGGGGTCAGTGAAGGCAACACTGTGACGGCAGCGGCGCTCTAGTCAGTGGTCAGCAGTCAGGCAACCGCGGGCAACACACGATCAGCTGCAGGAACCGGGTATAAATAGAGTAGACGTCGTCGGTGCGTGCGGGCTTGCACACGCGCAGGTCCCATCCAAGTGAGCAGTAGTGCATTATAGAATCGACGTCGACATCGTTTCAGCGTCGATTCGATATTGCATTTCTCACTGGGCATGGCACCGCACCGACGGCCGGGGAGAAAGGTACGCAAGCCCGCATGCACCCACGTATTTTCTACGACACTGCTATGTATTCTGCACAGTCGACACTCGCCCACCTTCGTAGATCGGCGATGAGCAGAGCTGAGAGGCGCGGACGTCAGAGCCGAGGAACACGGAGCCGACAGGTCCTACAGCGCAAGCACTGCACTGTAACTGTACGTACTCGCAAGCTCGTCCAAGTCGCAAGCCTCGGCTGGCACCTCTCGCTCGACTGACCTGACCTGACAAAGTGCAGTGACTCGGCTCCTCGGCTCGGGCTCGGCAGGCTCGGAAAGACCGACCGGACAAGGAGAGGGGGGGAGGGGGGGGGGCAAACGCCGCGCGCCCTTCCAAAGGGGAGGAACACAGGGGTCGCACTGCGCATAAGAGGCTGCTTAACGACCAGTTCTCGTTGCGTAGTATCCGGTTCGACAAGCTCGCCAACAGCGACCGCTCGCGAAAAATATCTGCTTCCCGTGTGTGTGTCTGAGACACGACCGGCAGAGAAACGGAGACGTGCGCTGTCTACGGGACATCGTGTCCTGGCTGGTGGTGTGGAGGAGTAATGAGAATGCAAGTGTTTCTGAGGAAGGCAGTCGGCCTTTAATTCCTTAAACGACATCGGAGAAAATTAATACAAGAACCAGAACTTGCCAAAAGAAAACAAAACAATTAAGCTGCAAACGGAAAAACAGATACATCATCGTTTAGTACACATTTTAGTAGAGGCAAATGGATCCAGAGCTCGTCGTCCTCAGAACATTCGTTTCAAGGGTCGTCAGAAAAACGCCAAGCAACCGAAACCAATCCCCCTCACAGTCAGTTCACCCTAGAAGTCCAATTGACATGCCTAGCAGAGCCTACCATCATCGTCGTCACCAACATCATAACATACTATTTTCATGGGATCTAGATTTACATGGAGTTAGGCGATTGACAGACAGGACGGTCTTCACGTCACGGTGTCGGCATAGAGCGGGGAGCGGCTTCTTTCTCGAACATTGCGAATGGCAACTGGCCGTCAGTAGTGTGGTCCAGTGAACACTTGGTCGCAGTGTCATGAGAGAACAACAAGAAGCAGGTTTCACCGTTGACTGCTATACGGTCCCTCAGCACGGTGTGGCAGCCCACGGAACAGGCTTCCGCGCAGGAGTTCTCGCCACAGTAAACGACCGTCGAGGCCTTGAACCTGATGTGCAGCGACGGGTTGGCCGGCACGGCGGTCTTCACCGCGTCCCCGTGGCACCAGGCGTGGGCGCAGACCCCGTCGGAGAGGGAGACGTCGACTTGCTCCAGGGCAGGCGCCGTGGTGGGGGTGATGGCCAGCAGCAGGAAGTCGGCCTGCGCGTCCACCTGCAGGCGCCGCAGGGCCCCCAGCCTGGGCAGCGCGCTCATGAGCGGGTACATCTGGGGGAAGTGGCCGCCGCCGCAGCCCTTGTTCGTGATGGCGAGCTTCTCCAAGGGGGACCCCGACGACGCGAGGGCCAGGACGATGTCCGCGCCCACGTCCGCGGTACTGCTGATGGCAGGCGCGTACTCGAGACGGACATCGCGCAGGTGCTTCGAGCGCAGGAGCAGCTTTGCGGCCTCCGCGGCATGAGGTCTGTTTTCAATCTCGGTCCTTATCGTGAGGTGCAAAACCTCGAGCAACTCGCAAGCTGCCACGGCACTCAGTCCGGGGAGGTTGCAGCACTCTAGTACCTTGAGGTTCGGCATGGCGGCCAGCAGGGACGCCGTGGTGGTCGAGGTCATGCTGTGGGCGCCGCCCTTCAAGACGACTCTTTCGAGGGTGGGGGCGTGCCCAGCAAGGATCTTGCTCGCGTAGGGCGTCAACCCCGGCAAAAGGTCGGATCGGAAGGCCCCCAGCGACGATGTGAGCACGGGAGTGCTCAGAACGGGTGCGGCTGTGATTGGCGGCGTCCAGTCCGCCAGGGCCAGGTTCTGCACGATGACTCTAAGGGATTTCAAGCGAGATGTCGACGCCAGCGTGCCCCACAGGGTGGGGACTTCGATTGCCCTCGGTATATGAATCCCAATGTGAATGCTTTCGAGCCGACCGAGCATCTCCTGCCTGCAGATCATCGCTGCGGCGTCCGAGGCTCCCGTAGCTCCTTTCCCTCCAACTTTTAACCGCAATTTCGCAACGGCACATCTGGTCGAGGCATACGCCCACTGGTAACGCTTCTCTGCGGAGAGCCTTACATACAACAACCTGAGGCGTGGCGCCAGACGCAGCACCAAAGAAACCAATGCGGGACTGTAGGCAGCAGATCCTCGGTGCAGGTTTTGGTGTCGCCACACGTCCGGCAGCATGGCAAGGCGCCCGAGCCGCTTGCACACGAGGCGGCAGGTGAACAGGTCCCGCACTTCCACGTGCTGCAACACCAGGACCAGAACGTTGTCCGGGAGCTGGTCCATGCTCTGCCATAAGGACACACACAAAAAAGAGGCACTACAGTCAGCGCGCGAGAGATAAGTGCATGGGGTAACGTTTTGAGCACTTGCATTGGGGATCGTCCAGAAAGTACGTCAGATTTTCTCAAGATTCATTCCGTAATGACGAGAGGTCAGCGCCTGCGAGACTCGTGGTAGGCCACCCCGCAGTACACGCATGCACTGCAAGCAATATGTTGCCTACCACCAGGCGCTACGACAGCTTGACACGGCTGAACTTCGCAGTTCCCGAACGGCGAGTGACGGACGTATGCTTTCTATATGACCCCATTGCAGATAGAAGTGTTTCTTTCGAACTGAATCTATGACATTAGCATTGCCCTCAGAATACATGCACAACCTTTAAAAGTATTATTTTTTCCCTTTTATGTGTCAATAAAGGTTGTTGCTAGTGCAACTAGACACAAAAAATAAAGTAATTACCCGAAAATTGCTTATTAAAAAGAAACTTGTACTTGTTACTAAAGGAAGCGAGGGGGATTTATGTGTGGTCATATCGCATTTATCCGCGCATTCATCACCCTGAAAAATATAGCACTGGATTGGCATGTAAATGAACAATAATATAAAATGATTTGAAAGCATACATTTCTTAAAGGAAAAGTAAGAAGTAGTTACTGTGTTGGGGTTGGGAAACAATTAAAAAGATTCATAGTAGCTGAATAAAACATTTGAGATCATACACCAGCTACATGATAAAGTTTAGTTAGACTCAGTGGACGACAAATTTGATTGCCTTGTCAATGACAACATCTGACTGAGGTGACAAAGAGGGAAAGTCTTAACAATCCAAAATGAGAGGCCACATAGAGAAAAGTAATGAGGTCATCTTTTCCGAGGAAGCAAATGCTACATGGTACGATACCTCAGCCAGTGAGCAAAATATGACAAGGGTCAGCTTGGCAGTTGGTGTCAACACTACTTGTTTTGTACAATCGACTGGCCTACCTTTGTTCCACAGTGACGGAGTCTTCTGAAGTTGTTGACCCGTGATGACTTTTATCCACGGTGTAAAGTAGTCGCCCTAACCTCAGCCGCCGCGCTCTGGCGATGGGCTGCGAACGCGTGTGACGTGGCCGAATGCAACACCACGGCAGCGCAGAAAGTGCGAGGAAGTGCAACTATTGCAAGCCGCCGGCCACGGTATGGCGTCTGTTTAAGACACATTGACTTTGCCTAGATCAAAAGTGGACGGGCCCGGTTAGCGACAGATGCTACAGATGGAGGAGACGAGACTGGCAGAAGACGAGTACGCGAGTGGCACGACAGCAGCGCCATCCAGCGGCAGTCCATGGAAAAGTAATGCACCCCCCCCCCTCTTTCTCGTGCTCATACACACACATACTCACACGACCGACGGAGCAAGTGAAGTGTGCGCGTGCGTATGTCCTCTCTACCGGGGCTCTCTACGATACGCCCCACCCCCATCCCCCTAGAAATAAATAACATCAGTCCGGCGATAAAATGTCGTGAGCCGAACGTGTAAGGTATGCGGAATACAAGTGTTTCTGGGTACGGCGAGGAAAGAGATTGTATGGAAGAAATTGACCTCTTATTTCACAGTATAACTATTACAACAACAAAACTGTACATGACATTTCAGAAAGGCAGATGGATCCAGAGTTCGGACGAGTCGCCAATGTGGTCCTCCGGACACTCGTCCAAAGGATCATGAGAGTAAACGGAAGGGAAGGACCAAGTACGACCGGCACGATCGACCCTCAGTTCGGCGTGGCAGTCTAGTTCGCATGCTTGGCAACGCTCGTCGTCTTTACAGACCCGTTCCAATACATCTAAAATTAGATGGAGAGAGGGATTCACCGACAGAACAGCCTTGACCGTGTCCCCGTGGATCCAGGCGTGACCGCAGCCGTCGAACACCCACACCTCAACTCTCTGCAGCGCCGGCGCCAGGTCGGGCCGGATGGCCAGCAGAAACGCGTCTCGTTGCGCTCCGTCGATCTCTAAACTCAAACATCGCAGCGCCGACAGCGACGGCAGCGCGCTGACCAACAGCTGAGGCAGGGGACAATCTCCGACATAGTCAGTATCATGGCGATAGTTATTGATGCGCAGAGTCTCCACGCGGGACCTTCCGGACGAGGCCAGAGCAGAGACGAGTTCCGCGCCGAAGTCGGCGAGGCTACGCACCGCGGGCGCGTACTCCAGGCTCACTTCGCGCAGCTGTTCGGCGCGCCGGAGGAGCTTGGCCACCCCCGCGACGGCCGGCTGGTTGAGACTCTCGGCGTGGACGGTGATCTCCAGGACCTCAAGTGACTTGCAGGCCGTCAGGGCCTCCATCCCGGGCAAACAGCAGCATGTCAGCTTGGTGAGGTTCGTCACGGCGGCCAGCAGGGGGGCAGCTGAAGTGCACGTCAAGCTGGACGCGGATCCCCCCAGGTCCACCTCCTCGAGGGTGGCGGCGTGCTGGGACAGGATGGACTTCACGAATCGCTCCGTCAACGGGACAAGGTTGCAATCGAATTCCCTTAGTGACGGCGTGACCACGAGGCCGCCCAGGATGGGAGCGGTCGTGCTTGTCCCTTCGGCTTCGGGGTTCAGATAAACGAAGAGCTTCTTTAAGTTAATTGTCGACGCCAACGTACCCAACAGCACAGTGACATCTGTCACCACCGTCGCTCTGATTTCAATGTCAACATCAATGAGCCGCCCGAGCGCTTCGTGCCTGCTGATGATCGCTGCAGCGTACACGGCCTGCCCGGCTCCGTCCACACGAAGCCGCAAGCTTTTCGCGGCGCACCTGGTCGTGGCGTAGGCCCACTGGCGGCACCCCTTTTCGGGGAGCTGGGCGTCTATGCTGTCGATGCAGGGCACCAGGCGCATCACAGGGCACACGCAGCGAGGGTCGGTGGACCCAAAATAAAAGTCCCGCCACACGGCCGGGTGCAGGGCCAGGGCGGCCAGCCTCTTGCACACGAGGCGGCAGGCCAGGATGTCTCTTGCATCCCCCAGCTCCTCCAGCACCATCAGCAACACTTCATCCGGAAGCATCTCCATGATCTGCAAAGACATGGACGAGGTCAGCACGAGGAACAATGTGACGGCAGCGGCGCCATTGTCAGAGGTCAGCCAGTCGGGTAACGCACGATCAGCTGTGTAAACCGGGTGTAAACAGAGGAGACATACGTGGACGTGAAACGTCAGAACTGAGGAACGTGGAGGGACGAGAGGTCCGGGATGTCCTGCCGTTCTCAGAGAGTCTCTGACTGCTCGCAGCGAATCGAAATGTCTCAGCACTGCACTGTGCGCCTTGGGCTGCTGGCACCTGTGGCTCGACTGATCTGATCTGACAGCGCAGCGCAGTCGTTGGCTCAACTGGGGTGGGGACCGGGTTGTTTGTAACAGCCCGACTGGCGAGGTTCGCGTATCGGGGATTTCCGACGCCGACGCCAAGGCCCGGTGCCATCTCCTCCCCCCCCC
>NW_026267439.1:75844-78093 GCF_000697945.3 Frankliniella occidentalis | reverse complement strand
CTCCCCCCTCCCGCCTCCCCTACCTACCCCTCCCATGGCACTACCACCCTCGGGGCGGAGGGGGGAGCTGTGGGGGTAAATAAATGAAGCTCGCGCCCGTAACAGCTATTTCTGTTGAACCAGGGGTGGCGGTGGCAGGCATTGCGGGGAGAGTCGAGGTCACAGACGGTAAGAGGACCCGATGATACACGTGACCATACACACGCAGCACCCATACTGCGATTGCCACGTTTGACCTTCGCGGCTGTCCAGGCTCTCGGAGGGTTCAAACATCCCCCTCAAGGTCAGACGCCAACACGGGCGTCCCGGGCAGGTCCCGCCTCAACGTCCTGTGCCGGGGGCGCCGTTCGTTCTTAGTAGGTCCCGTTTCAACGCCCCGTGCCGCGGGGGCGCCTGCGCCTACACGGGCGTGTCCTGAAGGTCGCAGACCATGACGCTGACGACGGCGGGCGAGGCGCGCCCCGGCGCCGTGTGCGTCGACCAGCTGGCGAGCGCGACGCCGCCCCCGGGCGGCCCCAGCAGCCCGCCGTCGTCGTAGGGCGGGGGGCCCTCGTCCGAGGAGGACGCCGACGCGGCGGCGAGGCCGCGGAGCGCCGGCGAGTACGGCGGCGAGGACGTCTCGGACGACTCGTCGTCCGTCATGGGGTGCCGGGGCCGCGGCGGGCGCCGGGGCTGCTGGATGGAGGGCAGCTTGAGGGAGAACTTGCGGGGTGCGGGCGCGGGCAGCGGGGCGGCGCCCGGGGCCGTCGGTCCAGGGGTCGCCGACGAGAGGGTGGCGGGCCCGGCCACGCGCCGCCCCGAGGCCATGCAGCGCTCCAGGACCTGGCCCAGGCACATGACGAGGTCCAGGTCGCGCTCGTTCTGCAGGTAGCGGCCCACCAGGATGCTGAGCGCCACGAAGTAGAACGCCAGCACGACCAGCACGTAGATCACGGCGTTCTGCTTGGACTCCTTGTGCATCTGCACGATGCGCTCGATCTCGGCGGGCGAGAGCACCTCGGTGCGGTTGGTGGCCCAGGGCACCCACGGCAGGCTGGCCATCCCTGCAACAGAGAAGAGAGAGGGGCATCGGTGAGGCTCTCGTCATTCATGGTGCGCGGGCCACCCACGGCCGCAGGGGGCGACCACCAGCGCCTCCACTGGCCTCGGGCAACAGCGTCTGCGTTGTGTAACTCGCTATCCTATCCCTCCCAGGCCCGCGCCCCACCCTCTCGACGAGCTGCTGATTAGCAGCACCAGGCGGGGGTGGGTCCCGGCGGCGGCCCCGACCGCCCGGCCACCCCCGCGTGCTCTGCGGTGTGTCCCAGAGGTCGCCGTCGGCCACACGGCCTCTTGGTGTAAACCACACCAAACTTGGCGTGGCGTGGCGCGCGGAGGCTCGCGGCGTGGCGTGGGCGCACGATGTTTGCGCCGTGCCCAAGGTGACAAGGAGGACGGAGGACGAGGATGACGAGGAGGGACACCATTTTTCTCGGGGCATAATTTTTATTTCTTTGATCCGGACGTTATAACAGGTCAATATGACGTCATTCCGAGATTGTTCTTGTTGCTCGAGGACATAACTCCCCCCACCCCCCCTCCGGTCTCCGCGCCGCCGGGCAACGACTACAGGTGGACATCGCATGACGCAACACAGTCTAAAATGGAGGAGAAAAGGAGCGAATAATGCAGGAGATGTCGGGCTAAAAACTTTTCGCTCATTGTCGAGGAAATCAGGCGGTTAAGTCACGCCGCTTGTCCGGGTGATCGTGGGAGTGATGGGGGGAGGTCGCCGAGAGCGAGTGAATTCTGTGCGGCCAATGGAACGGAAAACTGCTAACGAGCGAGGCGGCTGGGAGGGTGCCCCGCCCCCGCTATACCACTACACGCCATACTAATGCCTCTGCCTCGCTGCCGAGCCGGCTTCGAACGTTTCCTACGCGTGAACTTGTCGAAAACAAAAGAAAAGACCAGCCGGGCAAACTTTTTCACACCACCACCACCAACCGCCTGTGGGGTGGGTGTCCGCGTCCGCGCGCGGTCGAAAGGGGGGCGTTATATAGGGATGGTTATAACGCGCGTGACTGTGGAATCCGATCCCAACCGACGAGCCCCCCACAAAAGTTACGCGGGTCTGGTTCCCGTTCGCCACGAACAGGCAGCCGAAAAAGCCCTCGTTGAAGTTGAAGGGTTCACAGCAAGTTATTGAGAGACCTTCGCCGCCGCGGAGCGCCCCTGCTCCGCAGTCAGCGTCCAACACTCCCCCCCCC
>NW_026267439.1:73135-75794 GCF_000697945.3 Frankliniella occidentalis | reverse complement strand
CCCGCCCCCCCTTAATCCACGCCTGTCCGCGTTTCAGGGAAGAAGTGCAGGGAGATCAAAACCGGAACCAGTGTGAGAATTTAGACTTTTTCTTATTGAACAGTGCGATTCGCCGGGCCCACGCCACCCTGATAGAACGATGGACGATGACGACGTGTCTCCCCGCGAAAACACGACCGATGAGCCGCGGGGTCGCACTGCGCAAGAGGTTGCCTGGCACCGGGCGTTCACTTCAAATGGTATTTGCGCCCTAGAAGTCAACGAATCTTCTGCGATCCCAACTGTCTTGTAGATCGAAATCCCCCCTACGAACCCCCTTATGAACCCCCTTACCATATACTTCCAAAGTATGTTCACTCGCTCTAAAACCACCCTGTATTCGCACTAGTTTTAGCAGTAACTTTGGAACAGGCGTCAGTGCTGATATCCGTATTTTCGATGACATCAAATCGAAACAAAATGGATTATTGGTAAGGTGGTGTAATCAGAATGCAAGTGTTTCTGAGTGAAAAAAGCAACCGGCCTTTAATTCATTACACGATATCATATTATTTTTTTTTACAAAAAACAAGAACTTTGCAAAAGAAAGAAAACAAGAAGTTGCAAACGAAAAACAAACAAATCCTTTAATATTACACATTTCATGGAGGCAAATGGATCCAATCCTCGTACGAACGTTTAGTGTGGTTCTCCAAACATGCGGCCATAGGGTCATGAGAGAAAAGGCAAAGGGGGTGCCAATACCTACTACGGGCCATTATTTCTTCGTGGCACTCCAGTTTACATGCTTGGCAACGCTCTTCATTATCAGTACAGTATCTTTTGACGACATAATCATGTAACAGTAAATGAAGTGAGGGATTCACCGACATGACGGTCTTGACCGTGTCACAGTGCAGCCACGAGTGAGCGCAGTCCTTCCCCATCAGTTTCAGCTCAACTCTCTGCAACGAGGGTGCCACGTCGGGCGTGATGGCCAGCAGAAGGTCGTCCAGGTTCGTAGCGTTCTCTTCTAAACTCAGGCGCCGGAGCGCCGAAAGGGACGGCAGAGCTCTGGCCACCACCTGAAGCAGGGGGGCATTCTCGACACCGTCAGGGCGCAAAATATAGTTGTAGATGAGCAGAGTCTCAACGCGCGACCTTCCGGACGCGGCCAGAGCAGAGACGAGATCCGCGCCGACGTCGGCGACGCTACGCACCGCGGGCCAGTACTCCAGCTTCACTTCGCGGAGGTGTTCGGCACGCCGGAGGAGCTTGGCCACCCCCGCGACGGTCTGCCGGTTAAGACTCCTGGTGTGGACGTTGAGCTCCAGGACCCTGAGTGTCTTACAGGTTGCCAGGACCTCCAGCCCGGGCAGACAGGAGCATGTCAGCTTGCTGAGGTTCGTCACGCCGGCCAGCAGGGGCGCGGTCGAGCTGAACGCCAAGCTAGAATCGGACTCCCCCAGGTCAACCTTCTCGAGGGTGGCGGCGTGCTCGGACAGGATGAACCTCACGAACGGCTCAAACAACGGGGAGAGGGTGCACCGGAACTTCCTCAGTGACGATGCGACTGTGGTGCTGGCCAGAAAGGGGGCGGGTGTGGTTGGCATTGGCTTCTTTGCGGCATACACCACGACACAAAGCCTTTCCAAGCGGGATGTCGACGCCAACGTGCCGAGCAGCACGGAGACTTCACTTAACGCGCCATCGTCAGCATCAGGGTCGAAGTACACGACAACGCGCTTCAGCCGCCCTAGCATCTCTTGCCTGCAGATTACCGCGGCGGCGTATGAGGTACCTTTATTCACGTTGATCGCCAACTTTGCCGCGGCGCACCTGGTCGATGCGTAGCTCCACTGGCGGCATCCCTCTTCAGGGAGGTGCAAAAGCATTTTCTCGAGGCACGGCACCAGGCGCAGCACGGGGCACGCACATACAGGAGGAGAGGACACACCACGCAGAGTACGACCTCGCCACAGAGAGGGGTGCAAGACCAGGACGGCGAGCCTCTTGCACACGAGGCGGCAGTTGAAGATGTCCCGGTCGACCGTTGACCTCATCAGCTTCTCCAGCACCAGCAGCCACACGTCATCCGGTAGCGTCTCCATGGGTCTGCAAAGGCACGGTCTGGATCAGCACGAGGAACAATGCGGCGTGGTGACGGTGCTCGTACGGTGCGCCCCGGCAACAGTCACGGTCGAGTCTTGAGGGCAGGGTTGTTGACGCTAACTAGCGCGTTAGCGGCGCTAACCGCGCTAACGAAATTTTTGTTAGCGTTATCGTTAGCGCGCTAATATTTTTGTTGTGTTAGCGTTAGCGACTAGCGCCGTTAATGCGGCCTGTTCATTAGCGGCGTTAACACTGGTACCTACGATACGTCAAGTCACTACATTTTCGACTAGACACGCCAGCGTGACAGCAAACACACTATTCAAAGTGCTCTCAATTTCGTGTTTTTGCATCGTCTTTATCAGAAAAAGACTGACTTTGGCGAAGATTCGTTTTGCGTCAGTTAACGCGTTAACGGCGTTAATGGCGCTAACGTGAGTTTCATTAGCGTTAGCGTTAACGTTTAGCGCGCTAACGATTTTTTGTTAGCGTTAACAACCCTGCTTGAGGGTCGTATGATAGCTAGTTTGTTGTTATTGTGGGGGAGGAGGAGGAGGAGGAGGAGGAG
>NW_026267439.1:70970-72975 GCF_000697945.3 Frankliniella occidentalis | reverse complement strand
GAGGACGAGGAGGAGGACGAGGAGGAGGACGAGGAGGAGGAGGGGGACGAGGACGAGGACGAGGAAGAGGACGAGGAGGAGGAGGAGGACGAGGAGGAGGAAGAGGACGAGGAGGAGGAGGAGGACGAGGAGGAGGAAGAGGTCGAGGAGGACGAGGTCGAGGAGGAGGAGAGGAGAACGAGGAGAGGAGGAGGAGGACGACGACGACGAGGAGGACAAGGACGACGAGGACAATGACGAGGACGAGGAGGACGAAGACGAGGGCGAAGAGGGAGAGAGAGGAGGACGAGGAGGACGAAGACGAGGACGAGGGAGGAAGATGCCGATGCAAAGGAGGACGAGGACACAGCACGCACGGCCCCAGGAGGCCCTGCCCCGACAAAGATTTCTAGCACATTAATTACTGACTATAACGGACGGACCCGGCCAAAGATTAAAAATTTTGTTCCGAAGTGGAACAAACGGATGATAGATTTGTCGAGATGAGGTACAGTATAGGTGTTCATTTATACTGTAGTTCCTCAGACTCCATATATTGAAAGATTTACTTTGGGCCTCAAAATATTGTACATTACACTCAGATCAATGCGAGCGTCGGCGTGGCGTTCCTTTTATATTTCCTTACAGTGCAGATCCGGCGCATTTGCTGCATTTGTTTGATACGCAGTTGTACCGCAGGCAACGCCCGTGCGAAGCCCCCGCTTTATGATCGACTGTATATGAGGAGGGACATGGAAGTATCCTGGTATGGGGAAGAAGAAAGAAGATCGCCGCTCGGTGGCAGAGCGTTGCGTCGACTCATAACAAACAAGGCGCCGTAACCTCAACGCAGACCTATCGAAAACCGCGGTTTTCAGGAGGTTATATTTCGGATCTGGCCTGTACCACTTCGATTGGGCGTTACGTACTTTATTCTGAGTTATGTATAGTGAATAAGATTTGATATGGATTTGAAACGCGACTAACAGTGCAGCTGCAGCCTCAACTGCTTTGTTGTGGGTCGACGCAACGCGACGCCACGGTTCGGTCTTCATCCTCATTGCGTTCTACACGTAATAGTCGTTTCGCCTACCTTTGTACAGAAGCGGCGACAGACCGCGGACCAGCTGGCTCGTAAGAATGACTGTCGTGTGCGCGTCAGAACCAGGGGGTTAGGAGGGTCTCACAGCTCGGCTCACACTCCTCTTTGCAGCGACGAGGAACGGCTCGTTCACGCTGAGCACAGCAGCAGAGACAGCACACGGCCACACGCCACACGACGGCAGACGGCACCTCCCGCTCGCTCGACTGAGGAGGCGGACTGAGGACTGAGCCTACTGAGCGGGCGCGCTGACTGCGACTGTGGATGGGGTGGGGGACGGGGGGGAGGGGGGGCGTCCCCGGTACCAGAACCAGAGGTCCTGTCCGCAAAGCCTAAGGTCCCGCCCCCGGCCTGAGGACTTCACAAAGGTCCTTTGAGGAGGACTTTACCCGGAGCAGGGAGGCAAACTGGTGGGCAAGGGGGGCATGGAGGGGGGACGGTCGATTGCGGACATCTCTGGGTCCGGAGGGTCGGAACGGTCGATTGCGGACAAAGCCTTTTTGACAGGGGATTACCGGGTCCCGAGGGTTCACGGGTCTGCCCGCAACCGACCAGGGCTCGCCGCGGGCGGGCGTGGCGTTCCGTGCCGCGTCCGGGTGGACGCACAGCGTCCTTGCCCCCTTCCCGGGGGCCACTGACCCCTGGCCGGGCTGCCGGGGTCAGTAATGTCACCCACGCGAGTAGGAAAAATGCGAAACGCTTTGCCAATGCGTAGGGCCAAGAATTCGGATGCAGACTATGAAGCGAACCCCCCGCGAACCGTCAGTGTAACTGGTGTAACGGTTGGTCCGCCCCGGTCCAGGAGGGTGTCCACCACGCCCTCGTCCCCCATGCGGCGGTCGCCAGGATTCCAGTTGCCAGCTGAGTCTCGACGGCCACGTGCCGTACCCCGGCCCCCGAGGCCCGCGTCGACGTCCCCGCGAG
>NW_026267439.1:70076-70332 GCF_000697945.3 Frankliniella occidentalis | reverse complement strand
CCCCGGCCCCCGAGGCCCGCGTCGACGTCCCCGCGAGCCCGCGAGTCGACCCATGGTGGACCATATTCTCGTCCACTTGGAGTAGAGGCTCGCGCGACCGTACGTATGCAGGCGGCGCCATACCCGCATGTTCCTATCATTTGGAATCCAACTCTGCAACAATTGATTATTCAGGCGCTGCACACCTTGTTTGTCGTTTGCCGGGTGGCGCGGCCGAGCGCGGGGCGACTTTAAGGCGCCACGGTCGCCCCTCCCC
>NW_026267439.1:63869-64676 GCF_000697945.3 Frankliniella occidentalis | reverse complement strand
CCTAGCCGCTCAGGACAGGACACACGACAAGGAAGGAGTCTTCTAGAGCCCCGGAATCTTTTAGAACCAGTACAGAAAGTTGCCCCGGCTTTTGGCTCGTCGTTGCACATCGGTACTGAAAACTTAAAACGCGTTTTTCTCCCAATTCTGTTTTGCGTTACCGTGTGCAGCCTCCAGGCCACAGTTTTTGAGCTATAGCCTAGCCCCTTCGCCTGGTTGTAGCCTTGATATGTATCTTTCGTTTGACGAGAGCGATTTTTGATATGACATTTCTAAAGTACCGAAATAGGGGATAAAGTACCCAATTTTTACCAAAATTTTAGGTACCCAAACTTTAAGAATTTTTTTCACACACTTAAAAATAAAAATTTCAAAATCGCTCTCGTCAAACGAAAGCTACATCTTTTAAGAGTAAATGA
The DNA here is from genome assembly GCF_000697945.3 of Frankliniella occidentalis. Taxonomy (NCBI): domain Eukaryota; kingdom Metazoa; phylum Arthropoda; class Insecta; order Thysanoptera; family Thripidae; genus Frankliniella; species Frankliniella occidentalis. The sequence goes on along the minus strand of NW_026267439.1, from coordinate 64,257 downwards.
GTATTTTTGTCGTTGCTGTAGGTCCATCCGTTGTCGCGCAATCCTGCACACGGTAAAGGCCCGTAACTCTCCACTTCGAGACAAAGAAGGGCATGTTCCCGGAGAAGCAAGCAGACGTTGTATACATCAAAACGTAGCTTAATCCTTGATCTTTCTAAATATCTTTCGTTGAAAGCGCTACGATTCTTCGTTTTCTTGTAGTTATTATTTTCCCAAACCCTTGCGTTTCACAGGTCTGCCCCCTTAACCCATTTTGTCTCCCAAACTCTATGAGCTTTGTTACGAACGGAGTTTTGTTCTTCCTCCTCAGACAACCAAGACTCCTTTGGCCGGAACAGTATTTTCCCGAGGGCTTTTTGAGGCAACCTGCACCTCCCTCCCTCCCTCC
>NW_026267439.1:57812-58639 GCF_000697945.3 Frankliniella occidentalis | reverse complement strand
ACACACACAACGCAGCACGCGCGCCCTGCACCACTCGCCTGCGTGCTCACCCCCACCCCCCCCCCTTTGAAACTTGCTGCAAAGCGGTGATGGTACTCCAAGACTACTCGCTCGCACGTCAGTCACCCGCAGTAGTTGTGGCGCTGGGGAGGAACATTGAGGAGAACAAACAATGGAAACGTTTTGCTTTTCATGACACGAGGCATCTCTCGCTCTCTCCTCTCTTCTCTACCCGACCCGCCCCGTGGCGCGACCGCAGGGCTCGCGGCCGCGGCTCGCCGCGACGACCGCCCTTTCAACCTTCCAACCAACTCGATAATCTAGCGCGCCCCGCTCGGCCTGTCAGACAGCGCTGTCTCGCGACTCGCGGCAAAGCGTGGGCGGGCTGCTGCCCCTGGCTTTAGATAACGGGTCGACCAGCTCGCATTAGCCTGTCTCAACCCTCCCTCCCTCCCTCCCTCCCTGACCTTTCACTTTCTACGCTCCGTAAATTTACACAAACGCGGGTTCCGCGGGTACACTAACGTTTTTAACTCAATAACAAGAGTTTACGGAGGGTCCTGCCAGAGAGCTCCCAGTGAGAAATGACGTACCTCGCAGCGATATCGAACGATGTCGTCTCGACGGTCATCTCTCACTGGCCCGCCCCGGGGCGCTGGGCGCTGGGGTCTGGCGGCGTGGCGTAGCGTGGCGGGAGACCTCAGCGATCCACGCTCCGCCACGCCGCCGCCAGACCCCAAGTCTACGCCCCGGAGCGCGCCGCCCCCGCGGTACCGGTAGACTTTTCTTAACTGAATATAAGATGGGGTAGTGCAGGGAAGCGCCCC
>NW_026267439.1:54791-56162 GCF_000697945.3 Frankliniella occidentalis | reverse complement strand
GTTTGTTTCCCGAGCGGGTTGGGGGTGGAGGGCGTCGGGTTTCGTTTATTTTTATTTCCAACAAGCAGATGGTCTCTCTCTCCCTCTCTCGACAGAGAAAAAATAAAATAAAACAAACATTTAGTCGCATGGGGCATGGGGGACAATTCCAGGAGGGGGTGTCCGCACGTCACGTGATTTGTGAGTGACTGAGAGGTGCTACGGCCTCGAACAAAACACGACTAGACGCGTCTTGAGATGGGGAGTCAGGACATGTGTTGTAAAACAACGTAGCGCCTCCCAGTCGTTCACAAAGTGCGTGACGGACGGACATTTTTGACCATTTCTCCTGGAATTGCCCAGGGAGAAAGAGGGGAAACAATAAAAAGGGGAATGCGAGATGAGGAGCGGGCCATAGGGATAGAGACAGCAGAGGCGTTCTATTGCTCTCCGCCTGGACGTTTTGTGTCACAATGAGGCGGTAATGTTCATGACTACTACGATTTTTCGTGTGAAAGAGGGGAAGTGCGCTGTATTCTCCCTCTCAGCGAAGAGGGCGGAGGTGGGGGGGGGGGGCGCTCCTAAATGGAAATAGGTTGCGAAAAGAATCGCGCAGCTTTGTCAAAGGACTTCTTGCTGTGTTTTCATAATATTCTTTTCTTTGAGTTTGGTTTACCGAGGTGGGAGCCAAGGTGCTATTGCTCTTACACGACGAGCGCCCCGGACCTCTGTGTTCACAAGGAGGGCGACTAGGTCTAGGTCTAGGACTAGGTCCAGTTTGTGGTTCCGCTGCGAGTCATCCCCTTTGATCTCACGCCCATGGCAGATGCCGCAAATGCCTGCCGGGTCTGGCCGGAGCGGGGGCAGCTAGGAAGAGCGCAAGGGGCAGATATCTGTCTCTAAAAAACTAAAAATCCCTATGCCTCTCTCTCAAGCAGAACACATATCTACTGGTTTAAGAATAAGTTTAATCATTAAAATACAATTTAATCGTACAATGAACACTGTCAAAATAGATGTCTAAATTATACACGTTCTTAAGAGCGCGCCACAAACCACGGCCCAGTGTCTCTATAATAAATGCCTTCGAAGGTGAACCTTCATGTTGCCCTGGTGCGCGAAAGTCTTGCCGCACTCGGTGCACTCGAATGGCTTTTCCCCGGTGTGAGTGCGGAGATGACTCCGCAGACTGCCAGCGTGCAAGAACCTTAGCCCGCACTCGCTGCACTCATAGGGCTTCTCTCCCGTGTGTGTTCGCTGATGTGTGCGCAAATTACTGCTTTTCGAAAATTTCTTGTTGCACACGACACACTCGAACGGCTTCTCGCCCGTGTGGGTTCGGAGATGAGCTGTAAGTCGTGCACTAGCTACAAATGCCTTATTGCACACGAC
>NW_026267439.1:52458-54741 GCF_000697945.3 Frankliniella occidentalis | reverse complement strand
CCCCCCCCCCCTTTCGGGGACCACCCGGGCCCCTCGCCCGAAGGACAGGGGCAGGGGCTGTCCCCGGGGGCCGACCCGACGGAGCTAGCGGGATCGCAAGTTGCGTGATGACCAACTTCAACTTCAACAAGGGTTTTCAAGCTAACAATAAATTGCCCCCCCCCCACGAAAAAACAGCAAAAAAACAGGGCTTTTAGGGGGTATTTTGCGGTGTATGTTGACAATTGACTCGCTCCCTGCTCATTCTAATGCAGAAGACGCCCATATTAGTTCAATTATAAATTTATTCATTCAATTTTTGTGAAATACAATTTAATCGTATAATACACACTGCTTAAAATACATACAGAGCGCGCCCCGAACCTTAGCCCGTTGTGTCTACAATGAATGCCTCCGGAGGTGGGCCTTCATGTTGCTCAGGTCCGCGAATGTCTTGCCGCACTCGGTGCACTGGTACGGCCTCTCTCCCGTGTGGGTGCGGAGGTGCAGACTCACGCCACTCTTGCGCGTAAACTCCTTGTGGCACACGCCGCACTCGTAGGGCTTCTCTCCCGTGTGAGTCCGCAGATGTCTCCGCAGATCGTCGGCGCGCAGACACTTCTTGTCGCACTCCGTGCACTCGTACTTCCTCTCTCCGATGTGGGCCAGGAGGTGCAGGCGGAGATACTCCTTTGACTTGAATCTCTTGCGGCACTCGGTGCACTCGAAGGGCCTTTCTTCGGTGTGGGTGCGGAGGTGAGCAGCCATATTACCCCTCTGTGAAAACTTCTTGTTGCACATGCCGCACTCGAAAGGCTTCTCGCCCATGTGAGTTCGGAGATGAGCTCGCAGCCTGATAGCGTTCAAACACTTCACGTCGCACTCCGTGCACTCGAACTTCCTCTCTCTGGTGTGGACCTGGAGATGTGAGCGGAGATGTGACGTTGTCTTGAATCTCTTGCGGCACTCGGTGCACTCGAAGGGCCTGTCTCCGGAGTGGGTGATGAGGTGACGTGCCAGAGACGTAGGCTCCACAAACTTCTTGTCGCACTCGGTGCACTCGTAGGGCTTCTCTCGGGCGTGTGTTTGCTGATGTTTGTGTAAAGTAAAGCGATCCGGAAATCTCTTTTTGCACTCATCGCACTCGAAGGGCTTCTCTCCCGTGTGTGTGCGTATGTGCCTCCGAAGATTACTAGTGGTCTGAAATTTCCTGTTGCATACAGAGCATTCGTGTTTGTAGTGCTGTTCTCCGGTGTGCACGCGAAGGTGGACCTGCAGATCAGAAGAACGCGCAAACGTCTTGTCGCAGACCGTGCATTCGAAGGGCCTTTCCCCCGTATGAGTTACAAGGTGGCTTTTCAGCTGCTCCCCTCGCGCGAATTTCCTTTTGCACAAGGTACACGCAAATGGCCGCTCTCCGGTGTGCACCTTGAGATGACTACGAAGACTCGACTCTTGCCTGAATCTCTTGCTGCACTCGGTGCACTCCAAGGGCTTTTCTCCGGTGTGGGTGCGGAGATGTTTAGCCAGAGAGTCGTCGGTCACAAACTTCTTGTTGCACTCGTTACACTCGAAGGGCTTCTCTCCTGTGTGAGTCCGCAGATGAGTACGCAAACATCCACCCGTTCTAAATTTCTTATTGCACACGCTGCACTCAAAGGGCTTCTCCCCCCCTGTATGGCAGCGTAAGTGGCTCTTCAATTGTACAATTTCTGCGAATTTCCTTCCGCACACTGTGCACTCGTGTGGCTTCTCTCCTGTGTGTGTGCGGAGATGCGTAGTCAGCGAACCGATGTTCGCATACTCCTTGTCGCACACGTCGCAGTGGAAAGGTTTTTCTCCAGTGTGGGTCCGCTGGTGAATGTGAAGGCTACCGCTCTGCGTAAATGTCTTGCCGCACACTTCACACTCGTAGGCCTTGGATTCCGCGTGCACCATCGTGGCCCTCCTGGAACTAGTTGGCGTCCGTTCCTGCCGGAAAGAAGAGAAGATTGTCTATAAATCTGTAGCACTAGCACTGTGCTCCGACCACCGTTCGGCTGCCGAGGCCGGCGCCCGTACGTACCCTTGTACTCGTTAACTCGTTAACGGTGTTAGGCGAGCACGGCGACGGCTTCGTAACTTCGGCACACTGGCAACAACTGCACCGAGAACCGTCTGACTACTGCCGAGCCGACGGCTGTCGCCTCGCCTGACTGAGACTGCTGACTCGGGGTACGCCACGCCACAGCCACACCCCACACCGGTGCCGGTACGGTGACGGGTTGGAGCAGCGGACTGTGGATGGGGTGGGGACGTGGGGAG
>NW_026267439.1:42135-44903 GCF_000697945.3 Frankliniella occidentalis | reverse complement strand
TTCGGAGATGAGCTGTAAGTCGTGCACTAGCTACAAATGCCTTATTGCACACGACACACTCGAACGGCTTCTCGCCCGTGTGGGTTCGGAGATGAATTTTAAGTTTTCCCTTTTCTCCGAATTTCTTCTTGCACACAGAGCATTCAAATTCATCATGCCGTTTTCCCGGATGAACGCGAAGGTGAGAACGCAGACCGCTAGAATGCGCAAACTTCTTGTCGCAGAACGCACACTCATAAGGCTTCTCACCCGCGTGGCTGCGGAGGTGTAACTTGAGATTTCCACTCGTGGTGCACCTGAAGTCGCAGAGCGTACACTCAAAGGCCTTTTCACCGGTGTGGGTAAGGCGGTGTGCGCGCAGATGACAACTGGCTGAAAACTTCTTGTTGCACAAGTCACACTCGAATGGTCTCTGCCCTGTGTGGATACGATTGTGCGTTTTCAGACTGCTAAGTACCGAGAATTTCTTGTCGCACAATGTACACGCATAAGGCTTCTCTCCAGTGTGAGAACGTCCATGTACTCGGAGATGTGATCCAGTTAAAAAACTCTTGCTGCAGATATCACATTGAAACGGCTTTTCTCCCGTGTGTGTTCGAAGATGAACCCGCAAATTCGCACTGTTACTATGTTTTTTGTTGCACACAGAGCACGCATAGGTCTCATCTACAGTGTGGGTTCTGAGGTGTTTGCTCAGGTTTCCACTATCCCTGAATTTCTTGTCGCAGACCGTACACCCGAAGGGCCTCTCCCCGGTGTGGGTGCGGAGGTGTACCTTGAGACTTCCACTCGTGGCGCTCCTGTAGTCGCACACGTTACACCCGTAAGGCTTCTCTCCGGTGTGGGTCCGGCTGTGGATGACCAGGGCACTTTTATCTGAAAATCTCTTGCAGCACACGGTACATTCATAGGGTTTTTCTCCTGTGTGAATGCGAACATGTATTTCCAGATGACCGCTTTGCGAAAATTTCTTACTACACACAGTGCACTCGAATGGCTTTTCTCCCGTGTGGGTTCTCATGTGGATGGCGAGATTTCTCCGCTCCGCTTTCTTGCCGCAAACATCGCATGGCGTCAGCATGGTGATATCGATCAGAAATATCTGTAAAGGAAACCATTTTAAAATATTATTTTTTTTACTTTATCGACATATATGAGCTCATTTTTACGGCAGGAACGTGTCCTAGAATGACTTGGGTAGGAAATGTAGAGAGTTCCTCGGAAACGTCCTCAATCGTCCACACATGCACTGTGAACGCCAACGTACGTACATCCCCAGATTCAATCTCAATACTAAGTTGTTCTACAGGGTGGTCCACAGACCCCTCCCTTTCCTTTTTGCTTGTACTGTATCGCATGCGGTCGCGCGGGCGTATTGCATACTCACACGGGGCCCCAAGGCGCCACAGTGAGCGACGGTAGGCAAGCAGCCCGCCCGCACGCCTGCATGCGGTACAGTAAGCAAAATAAAGGACCTGAACCCTGTAAAACCACACTACACAAAACTTGCTGTCACTCTCCGCGAGCTTGTGGAGTGAGGTAAGTCGACTTAAACCCAGTTGCAAGGAAATTTTATCGAAAAAGTTGATAACTCGAATTGACTCCCCTGTCAATGCTTACACATAAATAGATATTTGATGCAGTTCGACTCCTTGCGCGGAAGAGAAGAACTAGATAAAGAAGTGAAGGATAGGATCCACGGCGCTTCCATATTTTTTTTTACCACTTAAATCAGTATTTTATTTTTCTTCTACAAACTTGATATTTTGCAGTTACCCCCTTTTCCCGCTTCCTGTTCCAACTCCAGAAGTGCGTGAGGCCTATGAGCCACCTGATATAGTCTGGAGCAGGCGGAGGAATTGGACTCACTAAGCTACGCTATCGCAGTGGTCGTACTGTACCTGAGGTCGATGACAGTGGGGTCGCTGTCAGTCTGCGGCCACGTCACGGAGTCGCCCTCGGACACGTCCCGCTCGCGCCTCTCAGCCAACTAAATAGAGAGGCCCCGGGCCCGACCCTCACCACAGAACACACAGAAGCAGAGATACCACTCCCAGCTTACGGGTTTGAGTCAATTCCGTACTACTAGCGCGCTCTGAAGAGCAGTACGGCCAACTACTGGGCGGGGCGGGGCGCTCAAACCCTCCAGCCGGCCGGCCGGCCGGCCGGCCGGCGGTCAGCCAGGTAGGCGTAGCGGGCGAGAGGGTGCCCGTGGGGCCTCCCCAGCCGCCCGCTGAGCTAATATTTCTTCCGCGGCTCACAGAAATGACCGTTTACAACAAATTTTACTTGGAAAACAATACCAGCACGGGAGTGACTCGATCGAGGTTTTGAAAATTGAAATCTATTGACTGATTCGGATTCTCTTTTTAAAAGAAAACGAAAGTTTTTCATGACCAAAGGCAATCAGAGTTGAAATAACGGATATATTGGTATCAAAACAGTACAAACAATGTCAAAAATGACAATACTTTTATTTTCAGTTTGGAGTCCATGACTCGCCTATTTCACCTCTGATCGTCACAGACCATAAGATATTTTTGGTTTACTTTCCCATGTGTAGTCCAACTGTGGCCCCAGAACTGAAAAGTAAAATTACTTCAAATTAACTGTCAAATCTGTTAAATCATGTTCCTCTATTAGATGTTAGTGGTTCAGTCTTCCAAATGTGTGTCATTTATTTTTAATAATATCACAAACTAAACCCAAACTCAAACCAACATCATTCCATGTCGAACTGCATCTACAATTACCCAATCCATTGAACA
>NW_026267439.1:41151-42085 GCF_000697945.3 Frankliniella occidentalis | reverse complement strand
CCCCCAGCCCTCGATCACTCTCCTCTCCCCTTGCTTCCAGCCCCTTCCCCACTCCCACTCCCCTCACAGTTTATCCCTTCCTCGACGAACAGATCGAATCGCAAACTTCCGAGGCAATACACATGTGTGCCACACTCAGCCGCACTGCTTGGTGGGGCGGAGCGGGGCGGAGCGGGGCGGAGCGGGGCGGAGCGGGGCGTAGCGTGGCTCTGCGTGGCGGGGCGTGGCGGGGCGGGGCTGGGCGGGGCGAAACAAACACCCCGTCGGGTCCACGTGCCTGCTACTCTACAAAATTAGGACCGTGACAATATCGTCAGATATCGTCAGTTATCGTCAGATATTTTAACCACAACTTACGTCCGTCGTGTGTAACTCCTGCTGTCATGTATTTTTGTAGAAATTATTTTATCTCGCATTGTGTTATTGGGTGCAGCAGAGTACGAAACGTGATGATTTGTTTTCTCGAGATCCGAAAGTATCGGTTTGCACGGAAAAGCGGTGGAGGAGTGTGTGTGTGGGGGGGGGGGGGGAATCCACCAATCTCCATTTTCTATTTATTTTCATTATTTTTGGCTGGATACCCCTGCTTTCCCCCGCCCGGTTTTCTTCCTGGCCCACATCGACTAACGCACACCGTCCATGCGGTCTCTACGAGGGGGCCGGCCGGCTCGAGCTGTCAGGGCAAGACAGGTGCCACTCCTTCCACAGACTTTGCGGCGTTCAAGCAGGGGGAAGCACACGAGTAATCCAAAACCGCACACAAACTCACACACACGCGCGCGCGCACACACACACTGAAAAGGAACCAATTCACTTCCAATTTGCAGAAAACAACATGAAAGCCGGCCTCACCGCCCCCCTCCTGGATCGTCGGTGACTCCGGCCCGCCCCCACGTCACGTGCGTCGTCCTCTCCACGTCTCTCTCTCTCAACG
>NW_026267439.1:31748-32747 GCF_000697945.3 Frankliniella occidentalis | reverse complement strand
CAGCTGCGGGCTGCGGGTCGGCCGGCCACTTCCTACATTATCGTAAAGTAATCGTAATTGTACCGCAGGTCAGCTGAGTTTAGCTCATTCCATAGTTAGTTTATGACGGTGCGTATACTCACACCTAGCAATGTTAACGATGCAGAACAAAAAGTGTCCTTTGTTTTGTTGTATTTTTTTTAAAAAAAAAATCGCGAGATAATGAACAAAATCAACGTGTATTATTAAGAGTGGTCCGCAGGCCTACTTTCAATGCAACCGACTCAGTATGAGCAATAAACCAAAGGAGGGCGTCTGTTCTGTTGTGCGCCACCCTGTGTGGTATTTTTGTCACACGACGATCTCACTGGTTTAAGTTAAAAAAAACTTATCAGTGTCGCGCAGTCTCGTTTTATACCCTGCCGTTTTTATGTCAATCGCCTGGAGACGAAATGTCCCCATGTCGCTCGGGCTCGTGGGGGGGGGGGGGGTTATTGTGAAGGGCCACGCGTCATTCCCTGGATGAAATTTATCTCTAGTTTTTACGACAATCTCATAGATGAGATGCTCAAACAAACGACGATGTGTGTTGTGTGTCTAACAAGTAGAACAGCACCCCCTCCCCCCACCTCCTCCTCTTTTCTTTTGCACTCCCATCGACTTCGATTTAGCCCCGCGAGCTCCACTCCACTCGATGCACCTTTTGTCTCATATATCTCTGTTCTGTTTGTTCTGCCGGTGTCTGGGAGACCACGGACGCTACGCAGAAGCGAGAATAACAAATCGCGTACGTCACAGCCACGCCACGCCACGCCACGCCACGCCACGCCACGCCACGTCATTTGGGGTCTGTCTGAACCCAATAGGAGTGAGAAGCCTTTATTCCCGTGGTACAGGAAAAGGGGCCGGACCCCGGACCCGGCGGACCCGGGGGGTCGCGGGGGTGGAGAATGCATTCGACAATGGCGATATGACAGACCAGACGTGGCGTGGGTGAAGGTGAGGGTGGGGGGCAAGGAG
>NW_026267439.1:27367-29333 GCF_000697945.3 Frankliniella occidentalis | reverse complement strand
CCCCCTTCCCCTAAATCCCCCAACCCCACTCGCGTGTCTTACAATATATAGCCAGACCAGCCTAAGGTCCTCTTTTCCTCACCCCCTCTCGCCTGCAAACTCCTATGCTGCCCGTGCTGTGAAAAGACGGACCTTAGGCTGGTCTCACTGTATCTGCCAGAAACTGCCTCGAGAATGGTGTTCCTGCGAGCCGCATGGCTGGAATGGCAAAAGGGGAAGCAAGAGGAAAGTCTCGGGGGAAAGGGGGGAGGGGGAGGCTATGGTGGTAGCATACTACTACAGACTAAAAGATGGGGAGGGGCGGGGGCAACGTCTGCCGTGAAAGTGTCGCATTTGAGCAAGATTATTTCGTACTCTGTTGCCGTCCCTATAGGATATTTCGCTACAAAACAATCGAATTTCAGGGTTCTTACCTTCTGTCTCCCTTGTCCCATTCGACGTCCTCTGGTGTGAGAGAGACGCAAATAACTGCGTTTGCGTTGCTTCGTCTTCCAACTCCTCCTCTCCCTCCCCCCTCCCCTCCGCGAAGCCAGTGCCTGTCTGTGCCTGCCCAGCCAGCGCGCAGCGCGGCCGCCAGCAGCCAGCGCCAACGCAGTCGCAGTGCCAAGTGCCTGTGAGTGAGGGGTGAGCTGAGGTGGGGTGGGTGAGCCAAGCGCGAGCGCCAACCGCCGAGCGAGCCAGCGAGCCAGCGAGCCAGTTGCCAGGCGCAGTCAGTCGCCAGTCAGTTGGAAGCCAGTCGTCAGACGGCACGGTCGCTCCTCGCACCGCTCTGCATCGTCGTTGGCCGTTGCCGCTGTCGTGCGATTTGGAGCCGCCCCACTCCCTGGTATCCTCGTGCATTGCGTGGCTCACAGATTCTGCAGGAGACTTCGCCGAAGACCAGAGCAAAGTGCGCCATCGTCGTCTAGAGACCTCTCGCCACAAAACTACGCAAGAATTAACAGGTAAGTCCGAGTGTGCGGCGCAGCGGGCGGCGGGGAGGTGGAGACGCTTAAGCGCTCTTCTTCCTTATTAAATGCGGGCGGCCGCCGGGTGCTGCTTTCCCGTATTGAAATGCGAAGTGTTATGTTCCTTCTCTCTCTGCACTGGAAACCTCACTCCCGACTTGATATTTTTCTGTGAGAGCGGCGCGGCCGAGGGCGCGGCGCTCGGCATCGGCTGGCCGACATAACCTAACCAGCGCGAACGCGGGCAGATTTGAGCCGTTTATCCTTTATCACACGTAGTTATTGGGGCCTTGTTTCGTTTGAACCCCCGGAGGCAGTCAGAAACTTGTGTGTGTGAGAAAGAGAGAGCGTGAGTGAGAGACATTATTGTGCAACGAAGGCGGACAGGTTAAGGGTTAAGGTGCGTCTCGCTCGAGCCAGGTCCGGGCTTGCCCTGGTCGCCGAGCTTAACCCGACTGTCTTCTGACGGAACCCATCAGTCCGCTAATAAGCTCAGTGGACGAACGATTTGCAAAATCGCCCACAGTGTTGTTGAAGCGGGAGAAAACCACAGTCTCGAACCGCAGTGTGGGATGTTGATTTTTAGTTCGTTTCTTTTATTCGTGCTTTTACTTTTAAGCAGCCGAGGCGAGAGGGTCAGGCTGTCGCGGCCAGCCGCGTCGAACAGCGCTCGCACCGTGTGAGCGCGCTTGTGTGGGTGTCGTGTCTGCGCGCGCGCGTCCATGTTTAGTGTCTTTGTGTGTTATCAAAATTTTCAAACCAATAGAGCGTTCCGACAGTGCGCTTTTTGAGAAGAAATAAAGAAGTCGGGATCGGAACCAGTACCTAAAGTGCCCTTATTATTGTCATTTGACAGTGCTGTTCGACGTGAATGACCTCGGTTTAATCTCTGGTAACTGTCAATTTTAGTTTTCACTGATTTCAGCCATTATTTTAGAACTGATTTCATTAATTCTTCTTAAAACGGGCACTGCCGGAACCATCTATTGCTATCGTCGGCTGGGGTGCGGAAGGGGGGG
>NW_026267439.1:23967-25855 GCF_000697945.3 Frankliniella occidentalis | reverse complement strand
CTTGTTGAAAGCGACGCAGAACTTGACGAGGCAGAGAGGCGCCTCGATTGGCACCTTGGACTTTATGCTCATGGCCCGGGCGAATGCTCTCACGTCCACAAGACTGGCCGCCAGCACCATCGTCTGTGGATCCACATTCCATAATGCAATATGGTGTGCTTACCCAAGTATTTTAATTTTTATTTGTTCAGTTTTGATTTGAGAAAATGTGTTTATTTCATGCTCCCCTAATGTCATTCAATGACTTCTTATACTTAATAACTGAATGAAGTATGTATCCATAAGTAATGATAATTATTCAATAGTATAATTTTGGGAATGCTCTTGGTTCACTTACTGTCATTAATACATTGATTGTCACATCGTTTTAAATATCTGAATATGATTACACATGTATTGTTAATAATTTTTCTCCAGTTTTGATTTGCATATTTGTTAATGTCAAAGCTACTTAATGGCAGTCATTCATCGTGATCTTGTTTTAAACATCTTAAGAATGGGATAAACATATTCTCTAGTTTTGATTTTAGAAGGTGTTCATGTTCTAGTGTTTTAATGTCTGTCATTTCACCTTGTATTTGTTTTTATATCTTCATAATAAGTAACCATGCATTATTCAAAAATTATTCTCTACTTTTGTTCTTAGAATGTGATCCTGTAGAATTTAACATAATGTTGGTCATTCACTTCACCTTGTGTGCTATATGCTACTGAAGAAGAGATAATGTATTATTTATAATTATTCTCCGCTTGCCTGTCATTTATTTATTGACTGTCACCTTGTTTGTACTTTGAGCACACACGTAATAATAAATATTCTTCTCCAATTTTTATTTTATTGTTTTGTCACCCTTTGTACTTATTTTCAACAGAGTATCAGTTCAGTTACGACACCAAATAAGATTGAATGCTCATTCACGTTCAATTCAAAATTTACACAATTGAAGAAACAAGAAGAGCATCAGGGCATCAAACATGTTTGATACATTAGGAGAAACCTCGTTCTTTACCCAAGTTTGGTCTGGTGTGATTATGAAATGAAAACAGAAAGATCATTGTTGTTAATGACCGCTCTTCAAAACTTTTCGCGCCGACGCAGTTTTAGCTTTTCTCAATAGATGGCGCTGTTCGCGCATGCGCTTGATTGTTTTTTTCGTGTTAGAAGAATTTCATTTGAGATAGGTTTTAATCATTATGAGAACCAAAAAAGTTTATAATATGATTGTTTTAAGTTGAAACATTAACGGCTAACCTATTTTTAGTTGTTTAGTCATTTTTTTTTGAGGTAAAACTTATCTCTATTAAGATATTTGTCCGTGTAGAAAAACCATCCGAAACGCACGCTCGACCGGCGATTTTTTCGACCTTAATTCTGAAATTTCTTTAAATTTTGCGTAATAAACCGAAAAAAACCTCTATTATTGATTGGTTAGGCCGCCAAGACCTACAGTTTGATACATTTGGCATAGTTGTTGGTGTTGTGGTTACTGAGATGAATCGAGGGACTAAATTACACCAGACCAAGCACAATACTCGTTCTTCCACCTCCGAGAGGGAAGTGAGAATGGAGGTAAAGAACGAGTAAAAAAGGGAGGAGGCAGAAAGTAATTTCGACGATATTCTAGATTGTTTTGCAAAATCATTGGTGGTGCTCCGGGCGCGCGCTGGCGAGTGCACCTTGCTGTTGAACAGTAATGGAAAAGGGCTCAGAGAGAGAGAGGAACTGGCTTTATCAAAAATTGTAGAAAACTTGGACGGTGGATGGGAGGGGGGGGGTTGAATTTGCTGCCCCTTGTTAGAAACTCGTGGAAAGGCCTTCCCTTTTGGGCCGCACTGGGATTCGGGTCCGGTAACATAGCAAGCGCAGTTGCGGATTTACCCCCCCCCC
>NW_026267439.1:21423-22672 GCF_000697945.3 Frankliniella occidentalis | reverse complement strand
GGGGGGGGGGTAAGTAATTTAACCTCCATTGCACCTTAAAACTTGCCTGCTTCTCCAACTAACCTCCCCGTCCCGGTCGTGTTTCCGCAGGCCATGGACAACCTACCGGACATCCCGCTGGCGATGGTCATGCGGTATCTCAGCGTTAGCGACCTCCTCGCCTGCCGCCTCGTCAGCAAGAGGCTCGGCGCCGCGGCCCTGCGCCCGGACGCGTGGGCCCACCACCGGCTGGGCCTCGACCGGCTCCCCGGTTTCGCCAACAAGTGCGTGTGCCCCGTGCTGCGCTTCGCGCCGCGCCTCCACGCGCTGGGCGAGTACCTGACGCCGAGGCCGGCGCCTTGTCGACGGGCCCACTTCCCCGTCCGGTGCGCCGTGGAAGAGCTGGGGGTGTCCGTCTGCGAGGACGCCGCCGCCGCGGTCGACAGCCTCGAGCTCGTCCGCCAGCAGGCCGATCTCGGCCGGCTCAGGAGCCTGACCCTGCGTCTCCACGGCCTGGCTCCCGGGGACACGGCGGTGGAGACGGTGGTGTCGACGCCGGGGCTGGAGTACCTTGACGTCGAGGCCTACTTCATGACGGGCGGTCGGATCACCGAGCTCCCGGCCATGGCCGCGCCCGCGCTGCACACCGTGCGGCACTTCAAATGCAACCTAATCACCCAGACGGAGCCCTTTGTGAACTCCATCCTGGCCGAGCACGCCACAACTATCGAGACGGTCAGCCTCTCGGACGAAAACAGGGGCGCGCTGTCGCTGACCTCCACGGCGCGGCTGCTGGCCGCCATGACCCACCTGCGGGAGCTGGAGTGCGGCGGCCTCCCCGGGCTGCAGGCCCTGGCCGCCTGCGAGTCGCTCCGCGTCCTGCGCCTCACCCTCAGCATCGACGCTCGGCACAAGTGTGTCGCCGAGGATGCCGCCGAGCTGCTCCGGAACGCCGTCCAGCTGCGCGAGCTGACCCTGAGCTTCTGGCCCGCCGCCGTCCGGTACTACTTCGGATTCTGCGGTGGCGCGTTCTGCTTGGCCCTATTTCCTGCTCTGGCCTCGTCCGGCGAGTCCCGCCTGGAGAAGCTGGTCGTCTACAACTCGATCCGATCCCTTTGGAGGCAGTGCGATCAAGCGCAAGCGACGCAGCGGAAGCTCCAGCGAGGCATGCCGCCTCGGGTACGAGAGCCCTCGCCCCTGCTCCAGCCTCTGATGAGTGCGCTGCCCTCGCTGCGGGCCCTGCGCCACCTGAGCACGGACGAGGACCCCG
>NW_026267439.1:18317-20198 GCF_000697945.3 Frankliniella occidentalis | reverse complement strand
TATCACATATTATAGGAAATTTTGGGGGTCTGAGTAGTCTGTAGAGTAGGTGGTAGTCAGAATGGATCCCTTTTTAAAGGACTTATTATCTCTCATTTTGCTTTGTTTCTTTGGTGTAAACAATAGGAGGGAAGACCACGCACGCCTGGCCAACGTTTCGCCCACATCAGGGTAGCTTCACTCCACAGTGCACCTATGGAGGACCTTTTTATTCAGTTTATTTCGTTTCCCCACGTTTCTTTTTTGAAATACGGTAACAGTTCATCGAAAATCTCAGTTGATTAATTCATGTGTTGTCGTGAATGATTATTTTGTAGATAAATTCAATGTGAAGCTGTAACAAACAAGACCAAAATTGGAGAATCATGTTTGTGACTGAGTTTGTATTCATCATAAGAAAGAGCTGACAATCAATAAACAAATGAAATTAAGAAAACTTGGACATGCACCGAATCGCAAACTCCTTTCGCTCCGGCGTACAGAAGACCTTGAAAAAATGGTACACGAATACCCAGTCCAAGAAGACTGACAAGGCAAAAGTATAAGACCTGAGAAAAATATCCCCAAGGGGAATTGCCCAAGAAGGCAACTCACAGGCATTCATCGCGTAGCCCTCGTGCTTTAACGCTAGACATCACGTTCGCTCCACGCGCAAGCCAAGTGCTTTAGCGCTCGACTATCACAAGCTTCCATCCATGCTATTATAGCATAAACGCAGGTTTTTTTACCGGGTTTAATTCCCGGACTGCCCTAGCAGAAGGCAGGGCGCCCACACCGGGTCACTGTCGTGACTGGAGCCAACCAGAAGCTCCCCTGGAAACAGGCGGTAGGGGTTTTTTCCTGCGTGCAACCAAAGTACAGAAAAATAACAATGAAATATGAAGACCAGTAAATGAAAATCAAATATAACTCGAAAGCCGCAAAACCGTGAGGTCAAGCAGCAGAGTTAAGTACTAAGGTTCAAAAAAAAAAAAAAAAAAAAAAAAAAAAGCTTCTCGGCCTTTTGGCTAAGATCAAAGTGTAGTGGTAGTCGAGCCCTCGCCCTCGGAATCAACCCCTCGGGGTGCCGGGTGGTAAGGGGGCAACCACTGCAGTGATTTTTCCTAAACCGCCGAGCAGCGATCAGGTGGAAACCTTCAACAAAGACTGAATATGTACAAGATCCTCTGCACCTGGCCTGCTCCCACCACCACTAGAAGATTCGGCCGCCAAGATGCCCTCACCGCGACGCTCACGCGTCCTTTGGGTGCAGCTGCCCGAAGGCGGGCTCTACTCCTGCCCCGTCTGCGAGGCCGAGTCGTTTCTTCGATCGGAGATGAGTCTCGAGCGACTCCGTCGCCACCTCCCGAGCAAGCATGGCAAGAATGCGGACTGGTCAGTCACCTTTGTCTGCTGTGACACTCTATATTCCACGGCAGAAGACAAGTATTGCAGAAAGAAGGCCAATACTCATTGGAATGCGCACCACATCGACGTCGCCAAGAACGCGCTGCTCCCTTCCGCTCCCGGCGTGTGCGCGCTCTCAGAAGATGAACTGCAGAGGCGCGTCATCCGGGTTGCCAACCGGGCGGCGCCTGGAGGCACGTCTGCTACCTCTCCTGCTTCCTCAACCGGGTCGAGTCCCCGCCTGCTGGCGGCCCGCTCAGCCGCCGCGCAAGCCCGGAACGCAGCTCGCCGCCGCAAGCCGCCGACTCCGCCCGAACTGACACCCCAGGCCGTCCTGCTCCGGCCGGACCCCGCCGCTGCGAGGCCCGCCCGACGACTTAGGCAACCCGCCGCAACAAGCCCTGCGGGCCTGCATCCCAGCCCTGCGGGCTTGCCTACCATCCCCGGCGCCAGCTGCGACTCGCCCTGCACACCTGACCAGGGGGGATCCCCCCT
>NW_026267439.1:2896-12732 GCF_000697945.3 Frankliniella occidentalis | reverse complement strand
GGTGCCCACTCTCGGAGCAGACGGAAAGGCGCAGGGTCCGGAGCGACTCGCAGGCGGCCACGGCCTCCAGCCCGGGGAGGGCTGGGCACCTCAACTCGCGCAGGCGCGTCATGGTGGCGAGCAGCGGCGCCGTGGAGGTCAACGACAGATCGCTCGATAGGTAGCCATCGAGGGCGACTTTCTCGATGGTGGTGGCATGCTCTGATAGAATGGAGTTCACGAAGCGCTCCGACTCGGGACCCAGGCGGAAATCAAAATGCTTCAGGGTGTGCAGCGAAGGGGTTGCCATCGCCGGGATCTCGTCGAGTTCCCGTCCTGGGAGTCGGATGGTCATGACTTTGAGTCCTTTCAGCCCCTTCACTGACAGCACCGCCTCCATGGCCGCGGCGACGGGTGCGTCACCGATAAGGTTCATCGAAATCACTTTGAGCCGGCCGAGCTCTCCCTGCCGGCGGATCAGCTCGAAGACGTCCGAAGAAATGTCCTTCCGCACGTTGATCCATATCTCCTCGGCGGCGCACCTCATCGAGTCGTCCGCCAGGCGACAGGGTAGGTGCCGTCGAGTCAGGTACCGAGCCAGCACGGCTACGCACGGGGCCAGGCGCAGCACCGGGCACAGACACCGGTTGTCGTCAAAGTTGATGTCGAAGTCGCGGGCTGAGCCCAAGCCCAGCCTCCGGTGGCGCCACGCGTCCGGGTGCAGGGCCAGCGCCCCGACCCTCTTGCTCACGAGGCGGCAGGCGAGGAGGTCGTGCACGCCAAGGTACTGCATCACCATCGCCAGCACGTCGTCCGGCAGATGCTCCATGGTCTGCAAGGACACAAACAGGCTGATTATCAGAGCTCTGCAAAATCGCATTTTCGACCGACCGAGCCGACCGGGCAGCGGTCGGTACCGACCGGCTGCACGGTGAGAGGTGAGAGGTGAGGAGAGGAGCTCCCTGGCTATCTCCCCTCCTCACCTCTCACCGTGCAGCCGGTAGGTACCGACCGCGGCCCGGTCGGTCGAAAATGCGATTTTGCAGAGCTCTGCTGATTATGCGAACACTAAAACAGGCCAAAACAGGGAGGTTTTGGCACTAATTTTGTTAGTTCGGGTGCCGGGCCGGGTGTATCAGAGCGAAAACAAAGTGTTGCGGGTTTGCGTACTCCCCCCGCCCGTAAGGCACCATGCCCAAGAGGGTATGCAAACCCGCCACACTGATAAACCAAGTGTACAACTGCTCAACACTTGCAAGTGTGCAACCACAAGTTCAATACTTGCAAGTGTTCAATTCAGTAGTAGTACACTTGCAAGAGTTAAACTCGGTATTTGTGCACTTTTAAGTGTTCAACTCTCCTGTTGTACACTTCACTAGATCGGGCGCTTACTGTGAGGGAAGTGTTCAACAGAGGAGTTGCACACTTACAAGTGCTGAGCAGTTGAACACTTGGTTTATCAGTGAACTCTGCGATGTCCGCTGATCGTAACCTTTGCCTAGAAGCAAACCTTGTTGTTGACAGTCCACGCGGAGCTCTCGAAACGATTATCTGCTCCTCGGCCTGCAGTGAGTCACTTCGTCCTGCAGGCGGAAGCAGCCGTCAGAGCGTCCGTGCTGCGCCAAGTAGGAGAAACCCAGGAGTCGGGTGGGTCGAAGTCACACTCCGTGCGCGTGCGACTCCCTGGATGGCACAGGACTACTTTCTTCCGACTCCGACTAGCGACTAGTGCGAGTGCGTGTGCTTGGCGTACTCGCGGCGAGGAGGGGGAGGGGTGGGGGGCAGCGGAGGGGAGGGGAAAATCACCAACTGCATTTGCGCCTCATCGGTCGACAACCGGCAACGGGGGCGACTCGGGCTACCTGACCCCACGGAAGCGAGGATTACGAAGGGTGGGGGGCAGCGGAGGGGAGGGGAAAATCACCAACTGCACTTGCGCCTCATCGGTCGACAACCGGCAACGGGGGCGACTCGGGCTACCTGACCCCACGGAAGCGAGGATTACGAAGGGTTTGGGTACTTTCCCAGCCCGGGGGAGACGAATCTCTAAAAACAAGGACCAGCACCTCACCACATTGTCACACGTGGTTACTCTTGGGGGCTACCCGAGTTCATTTTTACCTTGCCACTTTTTTGGCTATCCCGCGAAAAGGTTGGCGATTTTTGGCGATTTGAATCTTTGGCGGGCGATTTTTGGAGACTTGAGCGGCTGGCGACGATTGGCGACTCCAAGCGCCCTCTTCTGGCGACTTGACTCACTCCGGACCTGGCAACCCTGGCCGCGGCCCTGCGCCCGGACGCGTGGGCACATCACCGGCTGGGCCTCGACCGGCTCCCCGCCGACACCAACAAGTGTGTGTGTCCCGTGCTGCGCTTCGCGCCTCGCCTCCACGCGCTGGGCGAGTACCTGACGCCGCGGCCGGCGCCGTGTCGACGGGCGGCCTTCCCCGTCCGGTGCGCCGTGGAAGAGCTGGGTGTGTCCGTGTGCGAGGACGCCGCCGCCGCGGCCGACACCCTCGAGCTCGTCCGCCCGCAGGCCGTGCTGGGCCGACTCAGGAGCCTCACTCTGCGTCTCCACGGCCGGGCTCCCGGGGACACCGCGGTGGAGACGGTGGTGTCGGGCTGGAGCACCTCGAAGTCGAGGCCCACTTCACGTGCGGGGGTCGGATCACCGAGCTCCCGTCCATGGCCGCGCCGTATTCGACGAGTCTCAAAACAGCGGACTCATCCCCAACGACGGTGAAGTGCCCCTCCTCGGCCGGAGGGGAGTCCTCTCATCTATACAACAAACCGGTCGCGACTCTCTCTCGAGGGCGAGGTCGAAGAGCAGCGCCCGGAGCTTCCGCGACGTGGGCCGCCCCCCCCCCCCTCAGCGCCTCCTGGGTAGGCCACCCATTCTGCAGACGTGAGTAGCAGCAGCTTGCGCTGCGGCGCTAGATAGAGCGAGCGCGGAAGCTGTGCGACGAAGCAATTGTAATCTGTATATTTCATTGACCCGACCCGACAGGCAGGTTTGCTGTCGTTTCGAACAGTCTTTGTGTGCTTACCAAATCGCACTCGGTTCGAAAATAAGAAAGGTCGAGCCGAGCACCGGTGCTACGAGTTGGCTGACAGGCCGCGTTCGGGCTGTTTTGGACGAGGACTGCACGATTACTGGCCTGGAAGCCGTTAAGATACTAAGCTAGTAGTTATTGGCAGCCCTCAATCGCCCCCCCCCCCCTCTTTTCTGTATACCCTTCCTCCCCATTCCATCCCTCCTCTCGGCCGAAAAAGGGTAGTGCTTCTCAAACTGAAATATGTTTCCCGGTAATCTAAACGCGAAAAATATTGAAGGTGTTCATTCAACGCCATGGCCCCTGTGGCTCAAACGGGTATGCACTGCACAAGTTGGAGGGAACTGCCTGGGCAGGAGCTTTCCGAGCTGAGTCTGACTCGCGTCAACCGTAGTGGGCCGATCTCGAAGACACACGAGGGAGCACAACTGACCCCAGCCAGGGACTATGGTCGACCGATCCCCTCTAATCGGTATGGCTGCGCACTCACTTCATAGGTAAACATATGGTGTGTAATAAATCATTAACGCTAGAAAATTCAACCTTTTAAAAATTTATTTTTAGAAGATTGGACTTCAATAATGTGCTGAGGGCTTACAATGGCATAGTGACAATTCTAAAACAGTTTTTAAAAAATTCTCCTTATGGAGGTGGGTGCTTAACATATCTTCCAGTTAGTACAGGATATCATTTCAGTATGCAAGGAACAAGACCTATTAAGGTCATTAAGCTAGAATAATGCCGGTGTGTGACAAAACCCGCAAACCACTTCAACAGACTTGGGGAAAAAGCTTTGAACAGCTCGCCGCTGCAGCACACATTTAGCGAAAGGGTGTGAGGCCCAGGATGCCTCAGGACGTGCAAGGACGAGGCGCCGCAGCACTCGCAAGCCCAGTGGCGCGAGCTCCTGGCCCAGATCGGGGAAGTAATACTCCGTGTCAGTTTCGGCACAGGGGGCACAGCAAACATGGAGTTCCCGCAGAGAGGAGGCATTGGCGCGGATAAGTGACAGCATGGTCGACTTGTGGTCAGTATCGAAGGTCACGCCGAGCCACAGCAGCCTGCCATACTGCGAGGGGGGGAGAGTCATGTTCGGACCATGGTAACTGTGTATCTGCAAGCTGCTCAGCCCGGGCATGCGCTGGACACAACGCAGCTGATTCTCGGTTATATTACATATGTCGAGCTCCTCCAGCTGCAACGGCAGATCCGGGTACTCGCGGCCCTCGGCGCATGCTACCTCCAGATACTTGAGTGCCGATAATTTCTCCACCTCAACCATGACTTTCGGCTCAGCATCACCAGAGATCTTCAGCTCCACGATGTTCGCCCCAACGACACGTAGCAGGTCGTCAGCGCCCTCGCCCTGCAAGTCCAGCAGGCTGCGAGGAACGTCCCATTGCTCCTCGGCGGTTTGAAGAATTTCGTTCACGTTTAAACGACCACCGGAGACGTGTTCACTTATCGAGAGGGCGGAAAACGACGGCGGTCCCACGTAAGCTGAGGCAGGGGTGGCAAGAACGGTGGCGTCGTCGTCAACCTGGTGAGATAGAGTAGATAAGGACCTCGTCAACACCAACGTGAGCACCGCCCACCTGCTTGGTGACTCACCTCTCCCAGCTGGCCGTCCGCCCGCAGCTGCAGCAGCAGGACGCGCAGCATGTCGCCGCACCCGCCGGGCTGCACAGAGGCCGTCCAGGACGAGCCACCCTCCTCCTCGGCAGTGACGGTGCACTTGGTGGAGGTGAGCAGGCGGTGGCTGGCCTCCAGCTGCTCCGCCAGCTGCAGCGGCTCCTCCACGGCGTCCGACGGGGTGCCCACATCGCCGGCCGCCTCCCGCTGCACCCGCCTCTCCAGGGCTTTCTCCACCTGGCCGAGCTGGGCGAACGACGACTCCAGCTGGCGGTTCAGCACCTCGACCGCCTGAGGCACCACCAGCCGCAGCATCTCCACCACCTTCCGCCCCGCGTCCGCGCCCCGCTGCAGCTGCTCCAGCACTGGGTCCTCGGTCCTAGAGTTCTTGCAGGATTGTGAGTCTTCATCCTCCATCATTTGGATCACGAGAAAGTTATCAGGGAGGTCGCTTGGGTCACAGGTTACGTCCTGTAAGTAGGTAATGAAGCTACTGATTAAATACCTATAAAAACGCTAATAATTTCAAACATTTTATTGCAAGCAATCTCAAAGATGAGTGACAGAAATGCAGGCTTTGTACTTCATAAAAGAATGTTGAAACGTTTTCTATTAAACTATAAATTTAATCCTCTCCTTTGGTCAGAGGTCAGTCATCTTTTCAATATTAACAGTCATATTATGTAGGTATTATCGGTTAACCGTTCAATAAAATCACAACTGCGGTTCAGTAAGAGTGAAGTATATTCACAAACTAAAATGTAATAAACTTTAAAGTGATACTATCTTTGGACAACAAACAATAGTACTCTAATGCTTGATAAAAAAAAATGTTGTTGTAAATTATCATGTTACTTCTAAAACTGAGCACCAAGGAATAGAAACCTATCTGGACTAATGGACGTGTACTAACCTTCTTGCACGTTGGGCACTTTCTCTCCAAGGCAGGATTCAACACACAATCTTGACAAATAGTATGGCCACAGGGTAAGCATTTGGGACGGTAGTTGTCCATGTCATAGTTCAGGAAGCAAATGCAACACTTCGGTTTCATCTGCAACAACAAATCAGGGTTATGATTGTGATTATGCAAATACAATGTAGGTTAGCTGGTGGCAGCAAAGTAAAAGATCTTAAAATAAATGTAAAATTACTTTAAAATGCATCATAACCAAAATATATGACTAATATACTGATAGGACTACTGCATGTCTGGAAAACCACTTTGACTTACTCTGCTGCAGATGCCCGTTCGGCGACGACAAGTATGGTTTTAGTCTCTTCCGTTATACAAGAGGGATACACACGGCAACAACGCTATTTAAATTTGGCTAAACACTCGGGATCAGGTTAAGTTGCTGGTGTTCACAGGGTCCAGAGCACGCTTGCCGCCTTCCTCCTTGCCTTGCTTCTTGCTTTCTTCTTTCTCTGTCTCCCTTCCGGAAGATATTCTCCGCGTGTTGAAAGGCACAAGGGAAGGCGGTGAGGCAGGAGCTAGACGCGAAGGCGCGCAAGGGATGACCCCCGGCGCGGCGGTGCCTGTGAGCTTGGGGGAAGTGTTTGCTGACCATTTTGCAGGAGTTTTGAACATCCAACGCAGACGCAGAGGTCGGAGACGCGGGGCCGGGTATCGCACTCAGCCAGTACACGCAAACAGATGAAGGTCGTGCTCTTCTGTGACCTTTGGCGAAATGGTCAGATTCCACCCCCTTCGGCCGTGAGGTGGGCGAGAAATTGGGGTTGGGTTTTGTTCAATTTTCGTCTTTTACGTCAGCAGCGGGTGAACGGGACGTCCTGTCGCGTTCAAATTTTGATCAAAGGCACTTCATAATGCCCCCTAAGTTGCATTTGAAGCGTTGCGCCACCAGTACCCGCTGTGGGATGTAAGTGCAAATGGGGTGGCTGGCTACTTCCACCAAAGGGGTGGTTTGGGAAAATCAGCTAATCCGGCGTCGGGAACAAGTTTCGTATCGTCCAAACTCTCTGACAGCAACTTTTTTCCGCACTTCAAGCCCATTAGCATTGTTAAAAGTTGACTTTTTGGAAAGAGGCTCGACGTGTAGGGGTGCTCTATCCCCGGGGTCTCTCTCATTGACAAGCACGTAGGAGGTGGTCCCCAGGAGCTTCGGAAACATCTAGGAGGGGTCGCGGATAGTCCGCACACAAAATGGAGTGCGATTTCACGACCTCCTTCTCTCGCCCCTTCTACCCGAAATCGTCGATACTCTTTTCAATCTCTCCCCCTTGCGCACTTGACCTTTCAGGATCGTCAAGTAGACACACATCAGAGGCTGTGTCTGTGTGCCAAATTTTATTTTTCTAGCTCTACTACATACCAGGTGAGGTGCTCGAGGTGGCTTGGCTAACCCCTCTCACTTCTGTAGTTATGCTGTACTGCACCATGACTGCACGCACGACTGCGGCCGGGCTTTGCCTATATTCACCAGATCAAGCCACAAAAAAATGACCCGCTATTTTTTTTAGGACCAGTGTGTTAATTAACCCGGACGATCCCTGATCTTTCTGTTGTTGACTACGGAAGGTTTCCGTGGTGTTCTGTTCTTAACCACGTTTTTTTTTTACAAGTCGACCACCACACTATACCCGGCTGCCGTCCCGTTCCATACGCCGAAAGAGCCTGCCGTGCCCGCACGGTGCGCGCTCGTTCTCGTCCTCTCCCGGACGCCTCGTGGGTAGGCCACCCAATCAGCAGCCGTGCAGCGTCCGGTGCGAGCTCGCGCGGGTGCACAGTCAGGTCGTCAGTGCGGTATGGAAGGTCTGATTCTGATTCTGTGTCAACTTGTCTATATTTCCGCTTTCCGATAGCACGCAACAGTGGACCGGAGCCTCGTGCCTTATGGTGGGTAACACTGACAGGCTACGTTGGGGCTGTCTGGGCGAGGACTGGACAGCCTTCAATCGCCACCCCTTATTTCGTTCATACCCCTCCCTCCCTCCCCGTCCCATTCCTTCTCTGTCTCTGCCGAAAGGGGATAGAGTAGCGATCGCTTCTTAAACAGAAATATTTTTCACACACAAAAAAAAAACTAAAAATATTGCAGGTATTTTTTATTTATTTGACGCGCTGGCCTGCTCGGCCCCGTCACGGGTACATCTCGGTCAGCAGCCACTTGGTGTACTTGGCCACGTTGACGTACACGCTGCGCTGGTCGCACTTGTCGCTCTGCTTGTCCGCGCCGGTGGCGAGGCCAACCAGCCTGAACGCCCCCGTGTTGCGGTCGATGGCGAGCGGCGCGCCGTCGTCCCCCTGCGCAGGTCGGGGAGGTCGTGTTCAGCTACCAGCACATATGTTGCTGTACTTACTCGCACCCTGGCAGCCCTAGGGCCAGCCGTACCTTGCAGGCGTTGCCCTCGGCCGAGGTGCAGATCTCATCGTCCGCGACGGTGACGCCGTCAGCGGTGCACTGCTCCTTGGAGAACACTTTCACGTCGACGGCGTTCAATGCCTTCCGGTCCTTCCCCCAGCCCGCCAGGATGGCGCCGAGTCCTGCCACGCGCGCACCGCGAATAGGTCAGTAACGAAGGAGCGCGAAAAAGAAACAGCTGTGGCGTTATCTCGGATCGAGGCGATAGGGAGCCTACTGTTGGCACAGAGTCCTGTTGGCCAGGATGTCCGAGGCACTACCTGTACTGTCGGTGGCAAAAGATGGCAGGTTTGCGGGTTTGATCAAGGCGCCCAACACGACCGGTTCCTTCAGCTTCAGCAGCTTCAGAATCTTGTTGTTCGGCTCGACCACGCTCTTCTTGTCGTCAATTTCCACATCGACGCCGTCGCTTCCGTCGGCTCGTCCGACGACCACCTGCACGACACCATAGAGAATACGCGTCGGTGAGGGCGTCCTCGGCACCATCGCCGACTGCAGACGCGAGCGCCGGCGACCAAGTACTCACGAGCACGTGCTTTAGCAAAGACTCTGCCCAAGAAAGGTCCGGCGCGGCAGCCGCCGTGGTGAGCACCCAGTCAGTGGTCAGTAGAGCCCCCTCCCCCAGGTGCTCTTTGAAAAGATCTCCCGTTTTCACGGCTTTGATGATCTCAACAACGTACCTAAGTCGGCCTGAAATTGTTAAACGGGTGCTACTACAATTCCAGTGTCACAAAATTGGACGACAAAACGGAGACGGAGTAAAACATCTCTTACCATTGTTGGACAAAGTCCCACCCGAAATGTACGGCTGGATGTCCGACGACGGCGAGAGGCTCGCGGCGTGCGTCCCTGGAAGCACAGAGGAGAGCGCCATCGATCGAGAAGCGTTTTAACTACTACGTATACAGGGCGTCGCCTTTGCACCGTCTCGTACAGTTGTAGGCGGACCCGCGATTCCACGTTCTAGTGGGGAAATGAGCGGTCGTGGGGGTGATCCGCGACGTGTCACGTGACGCCGCGGCCGCGAGCTCGAAGTGTCACGCTGAGGGCGCGGCGTGATACATCACGGACCTCCTCCGCGATGGCGGGAGCTACTGTGAGAGACCGGGGTCGGGACGGGGCGAATGCGACGCCCGGTGACTGCGACGGCGTGACGGGTCCACGGTGCACGGTGCACGGGGCATGGGGTGGGTCCCAATAAGGGTTGTCTATCCACGCCGCACCTGTGACGTGTTACGCTCCCGGCATCAAGAGACTACAGAGATGGGACACTTTCTGTAGTCTTTTGCCGGAGTCTGCCATCTCTCGCGCTCAGTCCGCGACCGAGGTGCCCGCCGACCGAGTGCGACAGAGACAGACGACACGGTGCAATAACAGTCGCTCATACCGGCGAGGGCCGCGAGCACGAGAAGGACCGCGGCGATGGGGCGCTGGCGGTGCATGGTGCCACACTGAAGGGCCGGCCGCGCCGCCACCTCAGCCCCGACTATCTGATGATAATACACTGAGGAGCTGCCACCTCTCTTTGATTGCTGTCCGATACAACGCAGGCCGCCCGCCCCGAGGCCCGCCCGGGCGCCGCGACGCCCCGCGACCCATGACGCCCTGCCCTGCCCCGAAGCGCCCGACCAGCAAAAGATGTGTCGCTCACCACGCGTCGCCGGCGTCGAAGGCCCAGCGGAGCCTGTTGCCCATCTGTTGAGCCGGGCCGCGGAGACCGCCGTATCTCCAGTCCCACCCGTGTCAAGTTGCGTGGTACCGGCTTGTGCCGCGAGCGCTCGGCGGG
>NW_026267439.1:0-1726 GCF_000697945.3 Frankliniella occidentalis | reverse complement strand
CCTTTCTCTAGATTGTACTGGTGGCAACTTATTATTTTGTGTTGTGTTGTGCGAATTTCTTGGCTGTCACCATATTAGCCAATCTATTCGCTCTGACAGCTAATCTTTTTTTCCGTGTGGATATCCATCGAGGGGTTATGCATGTGCAGGAGGCGATTGAGATGGGAGTCTCTGGTTTGTATTGCGAGTAGTGCATGCGCAGAGCGAGCTGTTTAGAGGAGGGGGAACCAAACAAGGGAAGCAGTAAAGACTGCAAAGCGTGCAGCCAGAGCTCCGCTTTGCGACGCTTTGAACACGGTTACGTGCCGATCCCTCGATTGCTTTCCAAACAAGTTCCTCAGGGTGGAGGGGCGCGACGCGCGACAAAGTACTCACGCTCGTGACGAGAGTCCTGGAGGAGAGCTAATTGAGAGTCTTGGAAAACGCCAAATTGCCGCTATCTATCTTTCTAATCCACTCGTGGTTTGCGCGCACGTGCAGTAAAGGCTGCAAAAAAATGTAGTCACATGGGGAAAGGAAATGAATGATTACGGTTTTAGATTACAACGTCGGCTTTGCGCGCGCCTCGCTCTAGGCGGAGGCGTGGGTTATTGCACTACTGACTTGTGTGATAGTTGGTTTAGTTCGTCATAGTTCATAGTCTAGTCGTTGATTGTTGTAGCACCAGGCTAGTGGGCTTGTGTTCCAACTCTGAGTCGGTTTGGTCGGAGTCGGAACAGTCTTGCGGCCGAACGTCGTTAGACTGCCCCGCATGCACATGTGCGGGCGGGTTGCCGACTCGTTCGGGCCGTAAGGCGCCATGGGGCCGTGGTCAGAGACGATCGCATGTCGCATGGGTGCAAGTGTTAGTCCGATCCTGATCCTCCTCGTCTAGAGAGGAGCGCTTTGCGCTCTCGCTCAGAGAGACCTTCTCTCTGCTCTCCCCCGCCGGCCGGCATCTCCGCGCAGCGATTCAAAAGTGGCGCGCGCCGCGCCGCGTCCCGAGCCACCCAAACACACGAGCGAGCACACCCGAGCGCCGCGCGCCGCTCGGCAGCGCATGACGTCACTCCCCCTTCCCCATTCCCGCGACTGTCAAGGCTATTGACCCGCCCCACTACAAACACATGAATGAGCCGCTCGCCCCTCCGCAGGCCGCAGTCGTGGCCGAGTGGTTAAGGCGACTGACTAGAAATCAGTTTCCCTCTGGGAGCGTAGGTTCGAGTCCTACCGACTGCGTATCTTTTTTTCCACCCGCCTCTGTCCTGACTCCTGGGGGTACACTTGAAAGTTAATTTGTGTGTTGTTCGTGTTGTTTCAGACACAGCAGACGCAGAAGGCAGCATCTGCAGTTTTCACAATTTTGTCCCATGACCCAAACAATGAGATCATGAAGCATAATTTAAAATACTACCTCGCCAAGCCTGGAATTGATGTCAATAGCATAGTCAACTACGAGTCAGAAGTAAGAACATCTGGATGATTGTGGTCCATTTAAATTAAACAAATAACGTTTTTAATACTTTTATTTCAGAAATTTGTTTCCCTATACACCTTAGGCACAGAAGCCTATTTCAAAGAAGAGTATGATGCTGCTATTTCTAATTTAGAGGCATCACTGAAAGAATTTTTTAAAGCTAGTGATGAATGTAGGGCCGATTGTGAAGGACCTTTTGATCAAGGGTGGCTACCAGACTTCACATCATCCATTGCAAGTCTGTACTTAATTTTAGAGCACCTAAATAAG
>NW_026267438.1:368869-393305 GCF_000697945.3 Frankliniella occidentalis | reverse complement strand
GGGGCGCTGGCGGGGCGCTGGCGGGGCGCTGGCGGGGTGCTCTTCGAGGGTGATCTCTCTGGGCTCTCGAGATCCGAATCGCGCTGATGGGTGGCCGTCCCTCCCGCCCCGCCGCTCGCCTTGCATGAGACTTTAATTGTCTGGACTCGCTGTGCACTCCTCAATGGTGCCTTACCGCCTGACCGCTATCAGATGCTGCCGCCGCCGCCCCTGTACCGCCGGACTGGAGCGTCCCTCGCGGCCCGCTGCCGGCCAGCCCGCGCCTCTCCACCGCACCGCTCGAGGAGCAGTCTCATATTCACCAAACGTCCTGCATTATCGTTTGCGAATCGAAATCACGATATCTCGGTACTTACTTCTGTGATCAGAGGTTTAAGACACAGCCTGTCGCGGTATATCTAATTATTTAGCCATCTAGCTTTAAAATTGACTGTGTAGCTAACTTTTTGGCCGTACTACGAGTTGTTAACGGCAATTTGATGAACATATGTAGCTCTAGATAATCAGTTATTACGTACTGGTTGAGCTACTGCTGCTTATTCCCTTATTTTCCCCGTCGTGTTCCTCCCTCAGTGACCGGTAGGGCCCCCGATACACGGACGGCTCGGTGCAGATTTATGACGTCATGATGGCCAATCAGGACCGATCGGCTAACGAACCTTCGGGCTTCATTTACGTGCGGCCCGATCCCAGTCGGGGTGCCACGAGGTCCGGAAGACATGAGAAATCCACCATTACTGTCCCAAGTGTCGCGCAAATAACAAAACAACGCAAGGTTAGTTCTCTCCGCGAATATGGGCATTAAAGTCTGTGGCTTAATTACTTTTATCGGGACTCTCATTTAGTTTAATAAGAAGCTCGTCATGCCGGCCGCGAATTTCCCCCCTCCCTTCCACTCCCCCGCTGTCTGTGCGAGCGTGTGTGTAAATGCTTATTGATGTTTAGCGCAATTTTTCACGCGGGGTCCCGCCCAAAGGGTTGGTCCGAGGTGCCGGGCGCACGCTGCGCGCTCGGCCAGGCAGTTGGTCGAAGGCCAACCCAACTCGCCTTAGTTATGCGTTATCGCCGGGCCTTTGATTTGTGGCCGTTGATTGTCATGGCCAGCGAGGTTAGGCGCCAGGGGGATGTGCCGGGGGCGGGGCGCGCGTGGCGGGGCGGCCGAGCGCTTGGCGGTGACACCTCCTCGTCGCAGTGCCGCCCCGGTGCCCGGCGGCTGGCCTCGCGGTTCAAATACTCGAGGCGGGTCGGGCGCGCCGGGCGGGCCGCGCGGCCACAGGTAGTGATTAGGTACCCTAAGGTACCCGGCCGTACCGGCTCGGAGGTATATATGGCCCGGCCCGCCGGGCGGGCGCTCCGGCTGGCGCTGTAATTGAGGTATTACCTCCTTAAAAGCCACAATTACCCGTCATAACGCCAAATAAAACATGGCTCACTGTTGGCAATCGATAAAAGGTGCGGAAAGGCGGCGGGAAGGGCGCCGCGCTGGCGTGGCCCGGCTGCCCCTGGAGGCTCCAGGACGCCCCCGGGCTGCTGCTGGAGGTCCTGTCCAGGTTGACCCAGCATCTTTGAGGGCTCGAGTAGACACTTTCGGCTTCCTGGATTGCCCAGCTGACTCCGGCGCGTCGTGACTCCTGTCCTGCTTGGAGTCTCCAGGACGACCTGGACCCGAACTGCGCGGACTGCTGGGGAGGCTCTAGATGCCCCGGCATATCCAGCTGCTTCGAGGCCCCGTCCAGGTCCAGGACTCCCTGCAACCCCAGGCCCCAGGACCGCACAGGCCTGATTGCTCGAACTGGCCTGGCGCCACCGTTCAGCAGCTTCCAGTGAATCCCGAAGG
The DNA here is from genome assembly GCF_000697945.3 of Frankliniella occidentalis. Lineage (NCBI taxonomy): Eukaryota > Metazoa > Arthropoda > Insecta > Thysanoptera > Thripidae > Frankliniella > Frankliniella occidentalis. The sequence continues at coordinate 391,468 of NW_026267438.1, read as the reverse complement.
CAATGTGCGCACCTGCTTGTTTTAAGACCCTTGTTGACGTTTATTTTTTTCTGGCCCTTTTGCGCTGCCGCCTCCCTCTTTTCGCTCCAATTCTTTTCGGCACACCTTGTTCGTGACACAGTGAATGGGGAGCACGTATTTGTGACAGTGTGTTACCATACACGTAGTATCGGGGCTCCGATGGGCCAGGTAGAAGACGCTGTCTCGGGAGGGGTGCGTCGGTGCGTCCGGGGGGAGGGCGGGCGAGGGGGCAGGCGAATCAGTGGCAGCCATCAGGCATCGGGATGAATCTACGGGCTCAGGCGAGGAGGGGGCAAGGGTCAGAGCATGGCATCCTCGACGTCCTCACCGCACGGGATGCTTTTATGAGACTAAGCTTCATATCAATTCCACATTCGACTTCTGTGGAGGACTGTAGACTGTACCCTCGGTGGTTGTCGAACCCCGTGTGGTGTCGTGGCTCTGCTACCGCATGCACGCGTGTGGGTGGGTTATTGCCTACACGCAAGGCGCTATGCTCGTTGCACTGGCTAAGAGGCTGGTTGATTGTCTGCCTGCTGGAGCCCCACACAGTCCCGCTATGTTGGGGCACCCCAAGGTGCGAGAGCCTGGGGTGGGCGCCTCGGGTTGCACACAGGTGGATCGGACAGGGGCGAGCGGGGCGGTTGCCCATTGACGCCCCCTGCTGATGGATGCGCAGCGCACGATGTAGCAAACCCTCAACATCGTGGTGCAGCGGCGTAGCTCGGTGAGGGGCCGCGGGCTGACCGCCTGGGCCAGAGGACGACACATCGGCGGACGGCGGACGGCTCGCTTCACCTGGGACCTTGGAGTGAGTGAGCCACCGGCCACGATCACAAACGGAATGCCGAGAAATAGCAAATAAATCATAGACCGGTGGGAGGCGTGGCGGGCGGGGGCGCAGGTGGGAGGAGGGGCGAGCGGCGGCCGTGCGGCGAGCAGGGCGAGCAGCGCTCAAGGAGAAGGACGGTAAATTAAACTTTTTCCGAGGCCCCACAATACGCGTCCCGTGTTTGATCTGCTCAGTCATATTTATATTTCCGGCGGCGGCTAGCGTGATGGAGCCCGACTGTGACCCCATCATCAGGGCGCGCGGGCCGCGGGGCGCAGCGGCAGAGCGGTGGCAGAGCGGCGGCAGAGCATGCAGGAGTGGCAGAGCGGTGGCAGAGCGGTGGCAGAGCGGCGGCAGAGCAGTGGCAGAGCAGTGGCAGAGCAGTGGCAGAGCGGCGGCAGAGCGGCGGCAGAGCGGCGGCAGAGCGGCGGCAGAGCGGCGGCAGAGCGGCGGCAGAGCGGCGGCAGAGCAGAGGCAGAGCGGTGGCAGAGCGGGAAGAGCGGCGGCAGAGCGGTGGCAGAGCAATTGTACAGTGGCAAAGGGGTGGCAGGGCGGCGGCAGAGCATGAGCGTGTCTGGAGTTGGACGTTTTAACGTGCGACGCCTGCTTGTGAAATACGCCAGTCTGCCACTCATTAGCGTTTTCGTACGCGGCCGCCGGGCTGTCGGAGGCGCCGGGGGCTCCTCTGCGCTCACTCGCGCCACGCCCGCCACTCAGGCGGCCGGCTGGTCGCAAGCTTTCTCCGCGGTTCAGTAAGTCACTCCGCAGTCCGTCAGCCCTCGTTAAAAGGCCTTCCGTAAGGTACTTCTGCCCGATGCTTTTATATGCAGTCGCTGCTGTAATTTGCGTCGTAAATTTGAATTAACGCCAATTAAGAGGGCATCTATGCGCCTTCTGTACACGGCCGTGAAGGAGGGCTGCGGAGGGGGCGAGGGGTTGGGGAAGGGTATATGGGGGCGCCAGAGAGTACGTATACACGATCATATACGGAGCTGGACCGATCTCTATAAAAATAGATCGGTCTGGATGATGAATCCCGCTCTCTTTTATGGTGTATACCATGGGTGTTGATTTCTCGAGGGGGAAATCACTTGCGAAATAGTTTGTACACCTTATACCCCGAATAAGCCCGAAATAATGGCAAAATAGAGCAAAATAGTTCCGAAGTAGCGCGAAGTAAATGTGAAATAGAAGCGAAATAGTTGTTGAAATTGTCGCGAAATACCCCCGAAATACTGTGGAATACCCCGAAATAATCCGAAATAACTGTGAAGCAACCGAAATGGCAGTAGAAATGCCACAAAATAACACGTGCGCCTCGAACTATATAATGATTTCCCCCTCGTTTTTCACCTTCACTCAATCAATAAGTCGCCAGCGATAAATTTTGATAGCGATATTTACTGCGGTTTTTCGTGGGGTGAATCAGCTACCTGTTATTTGTCATACGTGTCATCATGCCATGCGTTCGCATTTGTATAACATGCTGCGCTGTATTTTTCCCAGTTTTCATGTGTTATAAAAATACACGTTTTCTCTACTTCCATTTCCGTGATGCTGGAGAACTCTCGACGGGCGGGGTCGAGATCGATGTATCGATGTCAGATGTGTAGCTCTCGTGGCACCGTAGCCTTTGGCCCGGGCTAGGCTAGACAAGCCGATGGGCGGTCTCTCGTAAATTATATTTAATGAAAGGATTACATTAGTGTTCGCTCTGCGCTCGCGGCGCTCGTCTCGATGTAGGTGTGGTGCGCTGATTGACGTGGTCAGAATAAAAATGACCGTCTCATCCGATTTCGTCTACGGCCCACAAAAAGATTTGTCAAAAAATCGGCCAGGCTAAGTTTCAATTCTATTTTCTCATCCATTTTGCATAATTTGAGAGCTGATTTTTGTGTTTTACATCATTTTTTGAAACTTAAACTTCTCTGTGCACATGCATTTTTGAGAACATTTGGCCCTGACGCCTGACGTGTCCCGTCGTTTGCTCTACCAGTTTAATGGAAATTGAATGTTTTCCCAGCGTTTCGCTTGCAATGCAACGGGTGTCTCGTCCGTTACCGGATCTGCACACACACACGCACACACATACGCACTGACAGCGGGGTGGCGTCCTTCCCTGGGTCAAATGGGGCGATGCAAATTCCCTGACAGATTCGAGTATAGTGTGTTAAATATTATCGAGGTATTTATGTGACGCCTGGGCCCCCCCACCGTGGTCACTTACCGGCTCGCGCGCGCGCGCGTGTGTGTGTGCGGTGTGCGTGTGTGTGTTGGCGGTCGCGCGCGGTCATGTGTGCCGTGCGGGACAATTGGCATGCCGGGTGACATCTGACCTGACGCGTTGCAGTACGCCGCGCCCACCCCCTCCTCTAGCCGGACACTGGGCTAACCTAACCTAAGGAAGAAGTAAAATCCCCTCCCCCCCTCCTCTGAATCTGATCCTCCGCGGTTGGATGGCGCTATTGCTTTGGAATCAAATTTGCCGGTGACCAAGGAGATGTTTTTGTTTTCCCGGAGCATTTTCCTTGGTGGATGTAATCACCATAGCTCACGGGCCACCGGCCTGACGCAGGGCCTGCAGTGCCCGGAGCAGCAGGGCCTAGCCACTGTTCGTGCGCACCGCCGGTGCACCGCGCATGCGCCGTACGTGTTCACACTCTTTTTATTGGTTACTGCGCATGCGCAATGCCGGCCGCCTCATTGTACGGTATATTTCTCAGAAAGAAGGATTCGCTTTAAAGAGACTGCGTCGCCCAGCAGGTAACTTGCTACTTCGCTCGCTTCCCTTCTCCCTTCCCTCTCCCGTTTTCCCTTTTCTCTATCTTCCTTCTGTCTATAGTGCCCCACTCACTATCTTCCTGCCTGCTTCCTAAGAGTGTCGTTGCATCTGCACTCATGCCATTCCACCCTCCATCGAGTTTTTACTCGAAGTGAGACCAAGTCTCTTAAAATCGGACCCTGGTCGAGGCAACAGGCTACTGAAAAAGACGCATGGTGGCAGGCAGATCCCTTGACAGGGGATGCGGCCACCAAAGTTGATTAAAATAAGATCTTTCTCCATCGTCTCCAACACACACACCAACAGAGCCACACGTGTGTGTATGCGAGTGTGTCCACAAAACTTCAACCTGACCCACTTTCCGTTTTTTGATTTCCGCGAAATAACCCTTGTATCTGCGATCGAGGAATGGCCACCAGCCCACCTGCCAATATCCGTCTTCCTAACGCGCCAGACCCCCTTCCCCCAGGCGTGTGCTAACGCGTTTGGGATATTTATTTTAAAAAGACAATTTTTTTTGTCTTGTTGTATTTGTATGGTCGCTGTCCCTTGGGCCCCATTCTGATGTCTCTCACTGCTCCCCGTATGCATTAAATAGCTCGGGTGCCGGGCTGGCCACGGCCCGGCTCAGCCCAGCGCCCCCGTTGGTGCGAGAGAGACGCAAACGCTCCCGTACTCTACCTTTATTTTAATTCCACGTATCGTCCAAATAGCGGCGTGCTTCGTACCCTGCGCAGAAAAGTTTGTCCGCCGTGAGTTTGAACAAGGTGTTCGCGGCGGTTGTATGTTAATGAGACGATACCATCGTTACTTTTCGCCATAAACGCAAAAGCGCGCGCTCCGTCATAAAATTAATGGGCGTGATGAATTGGATTGAGCGTTGCCATGGAAACGAATACGGGGGACTCTATCTTACTTGAATATCAACCCGCCTCTCCCTGCCTCTCTCTTTCTAAGTGTCTCTCTAGCGCCACACGCCCTTTCAAGTCTCCCGAGACATTTTTATTCCTTCTAGAGCTTGCCAAGAAGAACGTGGGGGTTGCAATCGATATACAGTAGTACTGTGTGATGGGTCGCGGGCGGTCGTGGGTCGTGTGCTAGCTAACTTGCCTGGAAAATGTCTGGACGACACCTCTCTCACCTCTCTCTGCATGCAAAGATATTACACCTAATTCGTCACTGGTGGTAGTGAGCTGCATTGACTTTTGTTTTGATTCAAAAAACCAACAAGTTATCCTATTATATGTCGGCTGTCAAAATGCTTGTGCTGGATTCCTGGCATGTTGTTATAAAAGTCCAATCGTGCTAAAGGTTTTAGACAGTGGACTCTCTGCTGCTGGAGGAGAGAATGCTTTGACCCCATCTGATCTAACATTGGATGGAAATTTTTGATGGCGACACTGACACTGGCGAGGGGGCGTGAGTTGGACGAGTGTGAGTCACACATGACGAATCGACACGGCATGTGTGCGTATGAGTCCGCGGCACGAGGCCTCACCTCAGGAAGCCTTCTCTCCGCCGCCTCTCTCGCTCCGCGGAGCGCAGAAGAATGGACAGAAAACAGCGATTGGGTGGACAGCGAGGACGAGATTTATGACGTTGGACACGGCTCACGGCGCTTGCCCCTCTCCCTCTCACTTGTTGTCTCGCTTCCCCTTCTCTCTCTCTCTCTCTCTCTCTCTCTCCCCGCATCTCTCCCCGCACGCCACACCCACTACTCACTCATCATCCACGCGAAGCAGGACCTTGCCCAGGTCTATTCCCCTCAAGTCCGAATTTCTGAGATCACGCTGATTAATCTCGCTTTTTAGCCGCCTTGCAGAAATGCGCCCTGGGCCTCCCGAGTCCGCTTATAACCAGCCAGCCTCACGGCCCGTGGGAGGGACGCCAGATTGCGTTTGATTTGACGAAGACATAAGGCGCCACGGTCACAACGCGCCTTGCGTCGTGCCATAGAAAGTTTAGTTTGAGGCGTCAAGTCCGCCCACACTGTCCCGCGAGCCCCCTTCTCATCCGCGCGGAATTTGTTGATGAACACACTTTGCAATTCGGCGGAGCTGATTTGGAGAGGCATTGTGCGATAAAGGTGCGGGCGGCAGATAGGATCAGGCCGCTAAGGTCCGCGGGCCGCTAGGGGGAAGGGGAGGGGCGAAATTTCTTTTGTTACGGACAGAGAGAGATAGAGAGAGGGGCATCTGCATGTCGCCGGGGTTACTCCCATCCCACTTGGAGAGCAAGAGAGAGACAAATTGTGCCCCTGCGGACGCGTCTCCGAGCAGCCCGGTCGCAAATCACTCTTCGATTGAGACGTCCTCTCCTCCGCCAAATATCCCGAATATCCCGTGAACAGGAATGCGCGCTCCCGCCCCTCCCCGCCCGGCACGCCTGTTTCTCACACTCTCCCGCTGACGTTTAGAAATTCCAGGTGCCAATTTTTGTTTGGCACAAAAGGGTGCATTTGGTCACTTGTCTCTCCGCACCGTGAGGCTCGGCTCGGCTGGTCTGCTGCGCGCACCGAGTGTCCCGCGCATGTTTAGAATCCGAAAACAGAAAAGCAAAGCATTAAACTCAAGTAAACTTCCACACTTACCTTATAACGTCTCGCGCTGTCCAGGAGGAGTGATTTTGAGACATTAGCTTTTTGTATCGGGTTCCTCAGTCAGGTGTGACGCTGGCCCGGGCCGCTGTCCAACAAAGACGAGCCGGCCACAGTGTCTAAGCGCGGACGCGTTCGAAAGGCGTGGCTCTGCCTCCGACAGCACGGGGCACTGTTCCGGAGGTGGCCCAGGACATCCGGAGTCCTTACAGGATGGAGCCATCATTCCATCAACCGACCTGTGACTCCTAGTCAATCGCACCGCGAGAGGCTTCGATGGGATCAAAGGGAAGACCCGCGTCCCGCGCCCAGGACAGTGCTGAAGTCATTGACACCCCCCCCCCCCTCTCCTCTCCCTCTTTCCCATTGCCGTCTTTTTTGAGAAACCGGCACTGTATTAGCCTCAGATAAGCAAACTTCAAGAATATTCAACCGTTTCGCACCCCAATCTCCTGCTCCTCTCTCTCCCTCTCTCTCCCCTCCCTCTCTCCTCCCTCTCTCTCCCCTCCCTCTCTCCCCTCCCTCTCCCCTCCCTCTCCCCTCCCTCTCCCCTCCCTCTCTCTGCCCTTCCTCTCCCCCCTCCTCTCTCTCTCTCGCCCACGCGCTGACCTATGCGAGACCGCGACATGAGGCTGCGCGCCGTTTGATTAGCCTGTCGGCCGTAATTGCGGATAATTACCAGGTTTGGTGATGGGCGGCTGCGAGGTGGCGACGGATTGAAACGTTCGACGTGGCATGCCTTATCGTAATCACAACAAACGTTCTACGTATGGGGCGTCTGGAGTTCGTCACCCTCGGGAATCCTGCTGCCGGGTTGAAGCCGCGTATGTTCTAAGTGTAACTGTGAATACGCAGCAGTGTTGCGGGTTTGCCTACTCTTTACACCCGTAAGGGGCCATGGCCCCTGCGGCCACACTGAGTATGCAATCCCGTAAACACTGCAGCGTATTCACAGTTACACCCGGTACAGGACAGTGCCCTTACGGTGCCCGTACCGACGTGTACGCAGACCGTAGACGTATACCGTGGGAAGTAATGCCCGCTTTCCGCACCGCACGTGGAGATACATGTGGGTCAAAGTCAAGAAAGACATTCTGATTGGAGGCCTCTGAGGCCGTGCGGACGGACGGACGGAGGGCGACTGCTTGAAGTGGTCCTTCCGCTCGTTCGCCCAGTACGTCTTTCAGTTATCCCTGTGCAACGCTGCGCGGCCGGCGCGTTAAGTGGCCAGCCTCCTGCCAAAAAGCATAAAATGTATTGAAACAGGTGATCCGGGCGCCGCGCGCATACAGCCGCATACCCCGGCCAGCAGCGGCCGGCCTCCGATCGCAAACATCTGATCAGAAATCTCCGCGTCGCTGCCCGCTCGCAAAGCTGTCGGCCGGGCCGCGTCCGGGGCGCCTCCGTGGCTCTCCGTGCAGGGCCGGGGGACCCGGCGCCGCCGACTCGGACGCGACCGCCCGCATTATATTTAAATGACACGGGTACATCACTGCATTTAGCATCTCGCCTTCTCAGAACAGAGTATTGTACCGAGCGCTCTGCGGTGTACGGAGGAGGGCCGATTCCCTGCTGCTCTGCGCCAACTCGAAAGTGATGGATTCTCTGGCGATGCCCGTCGCGTGTGCATCTCTCTACAAACTGTTCGAACCCCCCTTTTCCCACCCCCTGCGCGTTTCCGACGCACTCGGCGCCTGCATGTATTGACAGGACGGGTTTGTCCCCCTGACCCCCGTGAGGTTGAGGCGGCCCGCGCGGTGTGGCGCGGCAGGGCGCGGCGGGCCGAGCCGGCGTGGGTTGTATGATTATCGCCCTCTCCTCTACCTACTCACACACTCTTGCACATTATCTTTGACTGGTTTATGTCTAATCGCCGTCTTTACTTTTCCTTATTGCTTTCTTCTGCTGCTCCTCCTCCCGATCTGTCTCCCCGCGGGTCGGATTGATTCTCCTTCCCCTTTCTCTCTTCCTCCTCCTGCCCCTCTTCCTTTTCCTGCTCCTCCTCCTCCTGCTGCTCAGCCGTCCGCCCGGTGTCCCGTCGGCCCGTCCACCTATTTGTAGCTCGTAAAGGTATCTGTGGAGCTGCTCCCGACTCCAGCCCGGCTCCATCTGGGAGCCGCTGTTACAATATTTGTGTTGCTGCCGGTGTTGAGCGCTCCGAAAGGGTTTGGGATTTTGGCCGCCCTAATGTAACATTTCGGTAGTGCGGAAAATCGAGCGGGTGTATTCAAAGTAGGATGAAAGTTTAATTACGTTGAGGCAACTTTATAACGTGCGATTTTTTTCCCGCGCGGGGCAGGCGGGGGCCGTACGGGCCACGGGCCGGCGGCCAACAAGCGGCAGCAGTTTCTTTCCTATTGTTGTTCCAAAGAGTGGGTCTACATGGGAGCAAAGGGTGTGAGCGGCCCGAGCGGCCAGAGCAGAGCGGAGCAGAGCGGGCGGCCCGGACATCGCGCCCCTTAGAGATGTTCGTGGCAGATTACTTGTCTCCATGTCTGCTAAATTACGTTGCACTCCTAACTACCTTCCCGCCTACATTGTGTGTGTGTGTGTCTCTGTGTGTGTGTGTGTGTGTGTGTGTGTGTTCGCGTAACTACTGCGAAAAAAAGGTCCGCTTTCTAAATCTGACCCTCGTGCGATACTAACTAATTTTCCCCTCCTTGTCCTTGTTGGTCACGCTCTTGACTCGCCTCTTGGCCATATAATGCGTTTTGTCTCTCGTCCTAAATCATCTCGTTGTCGTTGATGTCCCGTGTGATAACCGTTCCGCCCCTGCGCTTGTGTACGGACGTAGTTTCTGGACGACTTCTTACACTTATCAGCTCTGAAGGGGCTAGGCGCTGGAGTGAATCACCCACTGTATATACAAACGAATACAAATTTGTTCTTGTGTAAACCTTAAACCCTATCATCCATCCATCCATCCATCCATCCATCCATCCATCCATCCATCCATATCGATAAGTGTAAGAAGTCGTCCAGAAACTACGTCCGTTTTTTTCTCAGATTCATTCGGCAAAATTACGAGGGCTCGGCGCCTGCGATACTCCAGGTAGGCCACCCCGCCGTACACACGTGCATCGCAGGCAAGATGTTGCCTACCATGAGGCGCTATGCGAGACCGCGCACGGGCTGCTTTTGGCGATTTCGTGGCGACGAATGACAGACGTACTTTCTGGCTGCTCCGTGTCGGCATGCTGTAAGGCTATTACGTGCCACCTCGTCGCGTAGTTTTCTTTGTAGTCCGTAGCCGCCTGCCTGCCTGCCTCGGCAACTCGGCAGCCACCTAGTGAAAAGGGGAAACGCAGAGCGCCGATTGGTTCGTTTGTGCGGCTGCGGCGAGCGAGCGGCGGCGAGACTGTCCACTCTGACGTGTAGTGGCAGTGGCCTCTGTGACGTAGAAGTGTTGGGAGCGTACGGAGGACCAATCGCCGCGCTGCATTTCCCTTTTCCACTAGGTGGCTGCCGAGGTGCCGAGGCTGGCAGGGAGGCGGCTACGGACTACAAATAAAACTACGCGACGAGGTGGCACGTAATAGCCTTACAGGCCTGCGGGCGGGTTGTAACGTCTATGCTCGGACGAGTGTTCGGAGCCATAAGGCCCTACGCTACTGGAAGTGACGATTGACAGACACCCGTCCCATCCGTACCTCTGCACCCTTGCTTTGCTTCTTGCCAGGACGGCCAGGACTCGTAAGTGTGCAGACAGGCTAGTTTACAAATTTAACCCTCCAAAGCTGGAAACCACATCCTGTGTATGGGTGTATGAGGCAGAAATTTTATATAATGTTCTGTACAACGCATAACACCATAGGAACTCGAGATTGAGTGCTTCTGCTGTGATACCGTGGCCTTGACTTTTTGTGATATGAGTTGATCCCGCTGCATGCACTGACAGGGCTTTTAAGACATCAAGGAATACTTCAGGTCGTCCGCGCTGGCGCTTTCCTTCAGGTTGCTGTTTGGTTTGGTCAGGTCACACCGCCGTGTCACATTTCCCCTTGTTCAAATTACTCTTCCAATTTGATTGCGTTTCACACTCCGCCCGTTTAACGACAGCGGGTCCGATTGGCCGCCGTTGTCGATCCGGGCGCCGTGGGAGGTTCCCGGCGAGGTACGAGGTACCCGAAGACGCCCGTGAGGGAGTACCGAAATGCCCCCGTCTTAATGAGAAGTAAAATTCACTCACATGAAATAAGGTGCGCGTTATTTTCTCGTTTTGCCACCGGTATAATTTGTTTGGAAAATTTTCGCCGCTCTCTTTCAATGCGCGCTGCTGCCCGCGAGGTTGGCGGTCGGGCTGGAAGAGGAGGTGGGGGAGATATACAACGTTCGGCGGGACATTTACGCCCCTCTAATGCGAGCGCCGCCGTCTTGGGAGAGCTTTTGGTTCCCACTGGGTCAGGGGGTCCAGCGAGAGAGCCCCCGTAAAGGTCCCCGCTAAGCAGGGCTCTGCTCGCCCTGTCAATAGGGTGCAGCTTCTGACGGACGCGCGAAGTTTGTTGTCTTGTCCACACCCTGAGAAAATGTGTTCTTGATTTAGGTACACTTTTCGTGTACCTGTTTTCTTTTGTGAAAGCATTTGTTCTTGCGTTGAATTCTAAACGAGCATATGTTCACTCAAGTAAAACAAGTTCACACAGTTTATCTCATATCAGGAACCCTTTATTCGTGGGGGTAAGGAACTCTAGAAACGTAAGTGTGTACTTGAATGCAGGAGGTCCTGTGTACATAGTGTGTACTTGGTCAAGCACACACTAAATCCCCTGCATAAACGTAGGGGGTTTTCGTGTTTACTTGACCAAGTACACAGGACCTCATGCATTCAAGTACACACTTGTGTTTCTAGAGTAATCTAGAGGATGCCCTGTAAAATGCGCGGATGTGTTCAAGGTTGTTGTTATCTTAGCGATGCAAAATTGTGAGTAATAATGATTGCGTTCTGGCACCAAATGTGCCAATGGTACTAACAACCCCTTTGCAGTGCACGTGCGGTCTGTCGGCTGCGCCGGGCCGGCCGCCTGTTGTTATCGAGTGGAAAGCCAAGCTGCAGCGGTGCCGGATGATTGAGGGAATGAAATGACATGACCTGCTGCTGTGGGGCCGGTGGGGCCGTCCGAGCCGGGCAGACGAGGCTGGCAGCCCAACTGGACCGGTGCCAATGCTCCTCCGCCCCGCCCCGCAGCGCCCCGCGGTCCGTGTGCGTTTCCTCCCTTTACGGCCGAGTAAGTGGCCTTATATCTTTTATGCTTTACATAAACATTCCACGCGGACGCCTTTTCCAATTTCACGTCGAGCCTGGCGATGCCTGGCGGTGCCTGGCGGTGCCTGGCGGTGCCTGCGCCTTGTTCATTACACGTGTGGAAGCCTCCGCCCCGCCAACACTTGCACTAAGTACCCCGGCCGGGTGTCGCTCTGCCACCGGCTCGCCACCGGCCCGAGACGGCTAAATGACTAATTGTGTCGCCTGAGCCGGACACACACACACACACGCACACACGCCCCGGCCGGACGGACACGGCCCCCAAATTAAAGCCCCCGCGACCCAGGACTTTTACAAATGGCGTAAAATCAAGAGGGGGGGGGGGCGGTGTTAACGCGAGGGAGACGGCTGTCTGCGCCGCGCCCGCCCCGGAGCGCGGAACAAGCGGCACATTGCTGAGCAAAAAAATATATAGAATAAAAAAATAGAACGCACTTGAGACAGTAATTAAAAGCGTTATATAAGGGCCCAAGTATCACTGCAAATTTTTGATTGACCTTTTCCTGATTATAGTCGCCCTATTTTGAGCCATACGCTCCTTTCGAGGCCAGAAATTGTTCCTATGAGAGCGAAGTAATATGCAGTCATAAGCAAAAGTCAATCTAAAACTCTTCAGTCTTTTGTGATGTGACAAATTGCTATCTTTTATTCAGTTAAATTATAAAACAAAATTTGTTCGGAGTCCTCTTGAAAATTAAAAGACGAAAAAACTGCTTTGGGAACCCCTCTTTTTTCATCTTTGCAATTGCGTGAGGTAGTTGGTCGTGGTTGGGTCGTGGGATCGCAGGGAGAGCTGACTGTGATTACGCGTTCTAAAACCCTTTTGCATCGACAAGGCGCGGCGATGCGGTGCCAGATGAGGCCGCGACCACCGGGGAGGACAGGACGGGATGGGACCAGAAAGTGATTGCAGAGAAAGAGAGCATGAGAGAGAGAGCACTCAGAGCTCTGCCGCAAAGTTTGAGCCTATCCGACAATTATTGCACGTCCTCGTGCTTAATGCGAACACACGCTAAAAATTGGTTTAGTGTTTACAATTCCGGTAATTTTTTTCTTTTTTATGTGTTTTCCAAAACGCCAGGTTGATTCTTATACACTCTTGCAGAAATTAAAAGTGTAGTCAACATTTTTCAAACAAGACGCGACAGGTTTCGAGCAGAGGGGCGCAAGCGGCCGCAGGCGGCTTGGCCGCTTAGCTTTGTTCAGAACCTAATTAGTTGTCCCAACAGCGGTGGCGGGCGGCAGCTCATTTTTAACGCTGTGTTTAGGGAGCGCGGGAACGTCCTGGGGACTTCGTATAGGTGCCAACCAATTTTAATCACTTTTAAATTTCTTGAAAAGAACTCAAGTTTTATTTTTAAAAGAACAACAAAAACGTTTTCTCAGGGTGGCAAAAAATTCACCACAATTATTATAAGGGTATGATAGTTCAGTGGACTGAAAAATTTCAGATATATGTTGTGCATGTGTATGTGAAAAATAATGGAAAGTACCGATAAAGTTGCATTTAAATTTTCTTTAATCACAAAGTTCTAAAACCTATAGGACGAAAAGAGAATTCGCTTTCCCTATTGCAAAAATTTATCGTTTGCAGCCAGCATAACATTTTAAGTGTTAATGCAAAGCGATACAAGTACTTGACGCCAAAACAATTCCGCCATTCCCCATCGTCCCTGTGGTGTTCATAAGAAGCATATCACTTGGCCCGGACCGAGTTGGCCAATGATTATAAGTCCGGACCTGGGACTTGATGACGGCGATGGTGAACATGAGCATGATCGTGCTGAAGGGACGCAATCAGCGCGCTCCTAGAGCTCCAGTGCGTTATTTATCTGGCCCGGTCTTCCCTCTGCTCACGATGCGTATAGATCAGCAGGCGCATCACGCCCCGCTGGAGAAACTCCAGATCCGCCGTGGAGAGCCGTGCTGGAGGCCCGTCGCTCATCACATTTTGTCCCCCTTCTCCTCCTCCGGCCCGGCCACTGGGCCCGGCCCAGGACTGCCTCGCGGGGGTCGCGGGTGGGAAGGTGATCGCCAAATTTACGATCGGTACGCTAAAAGCCGGCGAATCATGTCTGCTGGTCGGTCGCATGCGGTGTGGCGTGACCATCCGTCCCGCGCGGTGGAAGGTGCAGCAGTCGCCTTGACAATCAAACATTTGGCGGCGGGCCAGCGAGAGCGACGGAGAGGAGCGGGAGTGAGAGGGAGAGAGCTGGAGAGGGCTGGGGGAGAGGGAACAGCGACGGGTTTGGCATTTATTGACATTATGTATGGCAAGTGGATCAATGATGATTCGGGTGAATGCTCTCTGCGTACCCGTTTCTCTCTCGTACCCCCTGCTTTTATCTCTTGCCCCCTCATACCTCCTCTTTCCTCTGCCTCGGGCCGCTGGCTGCGGTGGGGCGCCGCGGAGGTAGGCAACCCATCCGACACCACCCTTGGGGCAGTCCTGCTGGCGGCCGCCTGGGTGCGCCTAGGTGCGCCGCCGTGGTCGTCATCGTCATTCTTACTGTAACCGCGTGTCAGCGCTATACGGACACAGCAGTGTTGCGGGTTTACTCATGGCACCTGGCGGTTGAAGCGAATAGGCAAACCCGCATACTGTTGCGCCGTGCCCACGGCCGGCCACGCCCGGCCAGGGCCGGCCCTCACCTAACCATGGGTGTATGTAGTATGAGAATTCTACATCCAGCGACCTGACAAACTGTATGGATACAGAAGGATACAGGGTATGGATGATGGCCCCGTTTTCCCTTTCTATTCCCTAGCCCCCCCCCCCTCCCCCGGCTCTCATGTGTGTCAAATTGACGATTATGATTATTTTTACTCTTCTCCTCACACACTCGCGCCTGCTCAGCAGACGCGATAAATATTTGTCCCTTTGACGCGCGAGCCCGGCGTGCCGTATTTATGTGCGGAGGTGTTGACGGAGCCATCACGCATAATGCTCGCGGGGCGTGGCGGCCGCGTGTCTTATTTACGCGGCGACACACGAAATATCTTGGCGGGGCAGCGCCAGGGCAGAGCCGGGGCAGAGCCACCGGGCCGGGCCGCGCCAGCGACAGCTGCGGGAAACACGTGTCGGACAGGATGGAAAGGTATAGGCGAGTCGGTTCAACACTCTGACCCCGTCCGTGTGTACCCCATTTTTTAGCCGCAACTAGTAGTGGATGTGGAGGATCGTGCGGCTTGTTGGCTCCCGTCATCCCCCCCCCCCTCGGCCGATTCTCTATCTCTCTCGCCTCTCTCATCTCTCTTTCTTCTCTCTCTCGCCTCCCTCAGCTATGGAGCCATAGCTCTCCTCTGGCTCTCCCTCCCACGCATCGCTGTGTAGAATCCGCGGGAAAATAATGTGAATACAAGATGGAGGATTCGACCCAGAGTATGACCCAGCGTACGTTTTGTGGAGTGAACGGCACAAAAGCGCACGCGTGTGCCAAGAGATGAGTCGCGGGCGGTCTGGCGGTGCTAGGTGAGGCTACGCCCACCGCCTGAAAAAAATCATATTGATCGTATTTTTTATTTCTTTTCTTGATATTTACCGTGCTGGATTTCACACCTGGGGGCCGGGCCCCGCTGCGGCCGACAGGCCACGCCGCGCCCGTGCAGGGCCAAAGTGGGAGGGCCTTCTCCCACATTAATCACCAATCGGCAGAGATGGAATCAAAAGCTCCTATACGACCGGAATTAAAATATGGATGCCGGGCCGTGCCGTGCGCGGGCCGGCCGGCTGGGGTTGTGTGGGCCACGCCACACGAAGGGGCGGAGCGGTGACTGGTGGAAGACACGAGGGCTGCATGAAACCTTTCGTTCAATCGCAGGAGTTCAGAAAAATATATAGAAGAGGGAATTACCTTTGTGCGTATGTTGGCCATCAGCCAGGCAGGGGCAGGGAGGAGGGACGTTGGTATGTACGCAGCTCAGCACAAACAGCACCCACCCACTCGGTTGGGTTGGGTCCGTCCCGCTCCACCCCGCTGCAGTGCTGCTGTCCTTTTCCTTTGACGAACGCCCTCCCTCAGAATTTATAGTTTTGGGCCGAACCCTTTTATCAGAGACGAGGGCATGCGTTCTGGATCTTCAATCCCACGGTGTAATAGTGGGAGTGGTTGTCGTGCGCGTTGCCCTATGACTCGGCAGGCGCGCGGGACGATGGTGGCAGATGTGTGTGCTTTCTTTGTTTTGTTTTGTTCCAACCATGAGGATTGATGGGGCTGCCTTATATTTTTAATGCGATTTTCCTTGAGTGACCACCGCCGCCGCCGCCCATGACCGGCCCCAACAGCAGCAGCAGCAGCCCCCGACCCCCCGGGTTCCCCCCGCTGTAGGTTTGGGGCTGACTTATCAGCAGACCACTCCGACAGAGCAATAAAAGACTGGACAGACTCATCACGCCACGCTCCGCCACGCCGGGCCGTGTCACCAATCACCGATCACCCGGGGCCGACTCCATCACCATTTATCACCCGGGGCTGCATTCCTGCGCCTGATGGGCAGCCAATGACAGACGCGATAGGGGCGTAAATCTGGCAACCCCAAATTATTCCAACGACTTCTCTTTTTTTCCCTGCTTCTTTCCTTCACTCTTTTCCACCGTCCGTGTTGGAGAGTTTTGAAGGTCCAATAAGAAAGTGGGGAGCGAGTACATCATGTAGGTATCGTATTGTTTTCTTATTTTTTTAACCCCCATGGATTTCCTTGAACAACGACTACAACGACTCGTATGCGCCGGGATCGCTGACGAGTAAAGCCGATGGCAGCGCAGCCAATAGCGAGACTGAGCGGCCATGCTGCGGTCGTGACGGCTCGACAGCCCGACGACTGATTGACTTTTAGCTGCAGCCAATGCGTGTGTGAGTGCGTGAGTGTGTGTGTGTGCGAGCCGCGCCGCCGGCTCGGCCCCCCCCTCTGCGCTGCTCTGCGCCCGCCTGCCCGAATGCCCGCCCGTCTGCCTGCAGCTGCCCGCCCGAGGCTCACCTGGCCGGTGGCGCGCTCCCGCGGTGCAAATTTAAATCTCGCGCCTTCCGCGCTCGTCTTGCGATCGGTTTTCGTCTGAACCGTGCTCGTGTGTATGCGCTAAAAGACCAGAACATCAAGGGGAAACCGATCTTCGTCGGTTTGCAGCCGATTCCGTGTTGGGGTACTTTTCTCACGGATCTAAAACTCAGTTTCAAACCCGTTTCCGAGGCTTTCGAAACGGTGCACTTAAGTGTCTGACACACGGGGAATGTTTCACTTACGGGGATACATTTATCATGGGCCGTGGGAAAAGTATCCCACCCCTGAAAATGCAGCGGATAGTGTACTATCTCTCCTAGTGACTCCGTGCTCCTTACCGCGCGATTATGGTGATTTATTCGGCGCGTGCAAGCACTTGATACGTTGTGTGTCCGTCCTGCCCCGCCAGCCCGGGGGGGATTCAGTTTCATAAAACTGAAATACACTAACGAATTGGACTGGCAGTGCGAGCGACGGCCCGCACCACCACCGGCTCTCCTGCCGGCTCTATGATGATTTACTCAGCCCGCTGCAGCGCCGCCAGAGGTTCGTCACCCCCCCCCCTCCCCACCCGACCGCTCACCGCCACGCCCCCCCGTCCGGTTCGTTTAATTACCCTCGGAGGTGTAATCTTTATGCAAATGACACACACACGGCGACTTGATCGATTGCCTTCCGTCCAGACGGTGGTTGTTGTGTGTCTCCGTGTGTGCCCGCCCCCTCGCTGTCGCGTCCCGAGAGAGAGAGAGAGAGAGAGAGAGAGAGAGAGAGGGAGAGAGGGAGAGAGGCACGGCGGAAGTGCTCGCGAGCTCGGGGGTGTTTATGTGCCGGTGAGACAATGACGCGGTGCTGTCAGGGGGCGTGGCGCGGCGCGGCGTACGCGGCCAGGTGATTGCATTCCTATGCGCCTGCGGGCCCTGCCCGGCCCTGCCCCCCGGCAGGCCCCCGGGCGAGCGGCGTGGCGGCGCGTAGCGCAGCGGGGCTTTAGCAGCTTGCCGCCCCCGCCGCCGCCCCCGCCGCGCCAGGGAAACAGGTTCGGCGCGCTGCGCCATATTTCGCGGCGCTCCCATAACTCATGTCTGATAGACATTCCATCTGCCGCTCTGCGCCTTGCTGCTTGCGCGCCGCGGATACGCCGCGCCAGGAGGCAGCCGCCGGACACGGCGATACTCCGCACTGGCGGGAACCGGAGCGGCGGAGGGCTCGCAACTTGTGCCACTTCCGGTCGCGATATCGGTCCCCCTCACTTAATTGTTGACGTTTGTTTGCCGTTTTTGCCTGCCACGCTGTTTGGAATACCTCATTCTGTGGACGGCGACGGCGTTGTCCGAGCCCGCTCAACGCCGTCAAGCCTTGGATAAAGAGCCTCAGAGTGAAAGAGCCGACGTGTCACGTGACTTGCTCGCTTCTGATTGGTTTGGTTCAACTGGGGCTCGTTAGTGGGCCGGCAAATGTTTCACAACTAGCCGACAATCAACCCTCGCTAAATACGTGATATTACATTTGTCTTATTGACTAATTTGTCTGTGATAGACAAAAAATATGCACGAAATAATACATAATACAAATATTACATTAGTAATGAGACCGGCAGGCTGTTCAAAAAAGTATTCCTGGGTATAAATTTATGCATTTTTGGTTAATTTTACGTGAATATTTGTCTTCCGTCCTAAGAGCTTAATTGTCAAATGTTCAGTTTAAATGCGCGCCTAAACAGTTAACGACTACATGGTATGAAAATTTTGCCGGTCACTTCAACTCCCCATAGTTGAACCAGTCACGTGATCCGCGCGGCTCTTTCGCTTTGTAGCCTTGGAGACTCGCCGCCGGGGTTGTTGCAGGTCCAGGTTCTTGCTGCGAGGCCCCGCTGCACCTGCTGCACCTGCCGCACCTGCCCGCGCCGGCAGCTCGGGTCGGGGGTGAAACGGCGATACTCCCTGCTGAGGGGAGGGAAGTCCACAGGCCTGTTGATGCGGGGAGCGCGGCGCGGCAGAGTGGCGAGGTCAGGGGATGGGGGCGCGGTGGCGGGAGGGGAGAGCGAGCGAGCAAGAGAGAGAGAGCGAGAGCGTCGCGATGCTGCTACACCGCCGCTGCGTGAGTTCCGGGCCCCGCCGCTAGGTCGCGCTCGCCGGTCTCGCCGGTCCCGCCGGCTCCCGCTCCCATTCATCCCCTGCGAGACGTCACTCCTCTCCGCCGCCGTGAGTCAGGGGCGCGGCCGCGTCACGTGACGCGTCACCCGCACGGTGCGCCATGTTTTGCAACAGCGAGCGAGGTTCGTCATTATCAGCCGAGCAGGAAACGAGCAGAGGAGCCGAACGACGTTGTTGGGAACGGGTCCAAACGGTGAGTCGTCCGTCACAGCCGCGCCTTTGACGGGCCTTGACGGACGGACGCCTCGGTCCAGCCCGACCCGGTAGGAAAAAAAAATACCTTGATCACGATCAGCACCACATTTTCTGGTCGAGCGGACGTGTGTGTGTGTGCGTGTGTGTGTGACGCAGTGATACGAGGCAGGGGCGTGAAACCGCTCAGCTGAGAGAGAGAGAGAGAGAGGGAGAGAAGGGAGGGGGGACTGGAGGGGACGGACGAGAAGAACTGAGAAAAGACAGGCATCTGCCAGTGGAAAAGCCAAACTGCCTCCTTGTCACCAATAACTCAAGTATTGACAGATTTATGTGCTGTTTTACTTGTGAGAGTGAGAGAGAAGGTCGCGTCGTTTGGGGAGGCGGAGTTAGGGAGGGGGTGAGGTAGGGGAGGGGCAGGAGTGAGGGAGACGGAAAATGACTTCAGATAAAAGGATGGGGAGGGGTGTGTGTGTGCAGCGAGAGCGAGAGAGGGAAACTGAGTAATAGGGAGAGGGAGAGAGAGAGGCAAGGGTGTGTGCAACCTAGGGCAACGCTGAGCACACCCGGGCCCCGGGGCGCACCCCTCGCTCGTCGCCGTACCATCACACCAGTGCACTCGTGTCATTGACCCAAGTGAAGCAAATTGTATTATCGAAGCAGGAAAGCGAAATGAAAGTGAAACTTTCGTGACGTGACGAAGAACACCCTCCTAACCCCCCCAAAAATAAAACAAAAATAAAACTCTCACCACCACCACCACCAACAACAGCAAGAACAACAACCACAACAAAAATGAAAATAAAATTGTCGTGGGCTGTGACGCGGGGCAATTTAGAATTTGCAACGGCGGCGCCAGCCAGATGTGCGTGAATAGTGTTTAGGCCCCTTTGGTGCCGAGCCGAGGCGCGGCGGCGGGCGGGACGGATCGGTCCCGCACCCAGACATGACGGATCGCCGTCATTTTTGCCTGTCTCTTCACACGTGTTGCTGACATTTGAAAATCATGTTCGTTTGACGCTCATTACAGCCGGAAGCCCCCGCAGTAGCAAGCCGACCGACCGACCGACGCGGCGGGGAAAAAACAAACTGGCCATTTATTTGGGGCGGCGCACTCGTCTCTCCGCAGCTGTCTGTCGGTACCTCTCGGCTCAGTTGGGGGGGGGGGGGGGGCTGAAATGACCCGTCACACGGGGGAGGAGGCGCCCCGCGTGAGTTAGTGACTGAGTGCGGGGGACACACGGCCGACCTCAAAGGAGAGAGGAGAGAGCATGCCGATTACTGCGAGCAGTCCTCTCTCTCACTCCCCCTCCCTCCCTCTCTCTCCCTCCCCCCTCACATACACACTCACACACGCGCACGCAAGCGCTTCCGCCCGCTTTTGCCGATGTGATGTGGTGCGTCTGGCGGCCCCGAGCGGGGGCAAAACTGAAAATACGGACGGTATCTGCAATGTGTTTCAAAGGCAGAACAACATCCACGTTAGAAAGAAGTACGCACATTTGTAAGAAAGAAATATCATAGGCGCACTGTTAAATTCCTACAAAGCATTTGCTTTGCAGAGCTGCGAAGTATTTTGCTCCTTTGTAACTACGAAGCATTTACTTTGCAATTACAAAGTGATGCTTTGCAATGGCAAAGCAATGAAAACGCTGCAAAGCATCGCATTGCAATTGCAAAGTGTCACTTCGTAATTGCAAAGCATCACGTTGTAATTGCAAAGTAAATGCTTCGTAGTTACAAAGGAGCAAAATACTTCGCAGGCTTTTAACAGTGCGCATCCATTTACGATTGGATATTGTCGTAACTTCTTAGTCAGAATTTCTCACACATGTGTGAAAGTAGAAGAATTTCTGATGAACCAGGTGGGTGGGTGTTGGGTGTTGTAAGCCGTACTCATTCTGCTTATGTACCGGATGCAAGCGTGCGGGCGGTTTGCATACTCGCACGGGTCCATGCGCCGTGGTCAGAGTCGGTAGGCAAGCCCGCCCGCACCGTTGCATGCGTGTACAGTAACGGCGCAGTAACCAGAAAATAGTACGGCTTAGAACACCCACGTGTCCTTTCTAACCCACTCTACTTAAACGACCTTCTTTCTTAGAACTGCCCTCCCCGTGCTCGGCTGTCGTCAACTTCTTGACTTGACTTGTGAACGAGCCCGCCTGTAATACTTACTTACTACACACCCACCACCCCCAGCAGCTTCCCGCTCCAAATGGTTACAAATGGGGAGTGATTTGCGCCGCCGCGCCGCCCTTGGCCTCCATACCTGCCTGCGCCGTGTTGACGGTCGCTGATATTTATTTAGAGCGCGCGGTTTTAACAATGCCGCCAATTTACGGGGTCAAACCGGGATCCCCGGCAGCCAAACCCACGCCCCGCCGCGCCCCGCCCCGCCGCACACATTTGTCGGAGCGGGGCGACAATGGCCGTGTCCGCGCCGCGGCCGGCCACTCTCTTGACTTATTTCGCTCGATTATTCAAACCGTTCTGTGTGAAATTCAATAATAATCCACGACGATCACGTCTCTCTGGTGTGCGGCGGGGACATTATTGCCCCCCCCCTCTATCTCTCCCGCCTGAGGTTCCTCCTCTTCAAGAGAAATGACGCGAAACCTACACAAATTCTCTCTGTTCGGATATTTGTCGTGGCGCAGCCCGTGCGCGGCGGATGACCCAGTCGTGCTCCTGGAGGAGGAGGACGTGGTGGAGCGGGAGCTGGCCCCGCGATAAATAATAGCGTCCGGCCTGCCGCCGCCGCCGCCGCTGCTGGACTTGTTTTCTACCAAAAATCGGCGTCGTGGCGCGGCGCGGCGCGGCCGGACAGTGATGGGTGAGCAGGCGGCATGGGCGATAACTCAGCAGTCTCAATGAAGGATCAAAACTCGTCCGGCCTGGACGCGCCGCGCCGCGCACTACTACAGGGGGGGCGCTCTGTCTCCGCCGTGATGGACGGGACGGCACGGTGACGTGATCGCGGCGGATCAGTCATGGGCGCCGTGACGTCGCGCGGAGGTCCCCGCCGCGCAGCGCCGCGGGCGGGTCGCAGGCAGGGTGGCGGGAGTCGCGGGTTCAAATCCCCGCGGGAGAAGGAGGTGGAGTGCCATACCCTTCGCCCCCTCCCCCTCCCCCCTCCTGCCTCTCCTTTACCACTATAGTGGAGAGGGGGACGGGCGAGGGGAGGGGGCGTGCCTGAGGAGTCTTGCGAAGCGAGAAAACTGCAAATTGGAGTGGTGGCCCGGGGATATTAAGGAGGCCATCACTCGCGGACATACTCATAACCTTCAGGACCTCTAAATCGATCCGCCGGGCGGCCGGCCGCAAACGCTGGTGCGGGGCGGGGCGGGGCGGGACGGGGCGGGCGGGCGGCAGAGCGACAACCCGGGTAGAGAAGAGGAGGGACCAGTTTGGGCGGAACTGCCGGAATTTATGGACAGCCCGTAAGAGAGAAGGGGAGTGTAGGGGTTGAGTGAGGGTGAGAGAGAGAGAGAGGGAGGGAGGCACAAGGATACGGTATGGCCGGCGTGGCGCCCCGCAGAGGTTGGCGTGGACGTTGATGTGTGAGTCCACAGCCTGCCCTCCCCCTCCCCCCCCCTCCTGGCCTCTGCTGCTGCTGCCTTCGCGTCTTTGGCGGTGGCGTGGCGCGGAGCGGCGGCCCTGGATTGATGCACGTCCGTCTTCGTGATAGCTCGTCCACGACCCGCCAGGCAGCCCGGCTCATGGACCGCCATGCCATCACGGCGTCCACCACTCGTCCGCTCCCCC
>NW_026267438.1:362320-363459 GCF_000697945.3 Frankliniella occidentalis | reverse complement strand
TGGGGCAGGGTTGGGCGGGGGCGCGGCGCTGCGGGGTTGGCCCCCGCTCATTACGGCCTCACCGAGTCTTCAAGGGGAGATGCGTCAGTGTCGCTCTGGCCTCGCTAATCAGCCCCGCCACGCTGACCCCCAGGACCTCCCTATCCCTCTCTCCGCGCTGCCGAGAGAGAGAGAGAGAGAGCGGCGTCGCGGCGCCAAGTTTTTATCAACTATTCCGCGGCGTCGCGACGCCGCCCGTGTCGGCCGGCCGGCCTGTCCGTCGCGGTGATTGACGCGCCGAAGTCCTTCAAAACGACGCTGCAGCGGCGCCACGGGGAAGGGCTGGAGCGGGGGATGGAGCGGGGGCTGCATGGAGCGGGGTGGCTGGCCTGGAGCGGCTCGCCTGTCAAACTGCTGCCCCTGCCCTGCCCGGGTCCGAGGGGGTGAGGTGGGCAGGACGAGGAGGAGAAGGGTGGCACTTGGCAGTATTTTGCGCGCGCACCGAGACAGGGCTCGCCTTTCCTCTCTTTCTCTGCCCCTTTTTTGGCCCGTCCTTCTCCTGCGCTGGCCGTTTTCCCTAGATTTATTACGGAGTTAATGTGGGGGGGCTCCTAGCAACGCCCACCCTACCCTACGGATGGACGCGGGACGGGCCTGCGCCGCGTGTACGGTCAGCGACACCCCCGCGCCCCTCACAGGGACAGCAAGGGAGAGTCGGGGGAGGATCGAAGGCTGCCTGGGCGGACAGACCTGGGACAGACGGACTTGACGGACTAGCAGATGCTGAGGAAAGACAGGCGGAAAGAGCACGTTTCCCGCTTAGTTTAAGCGATTTCCGTTGATTTGGATTAATTTTTATCCTGATGATTCCCCGTCATGTGTATACACATGATTCCCGGAGTCGTCGCCCCCTCGGAGAAACTGAAACACCCATATTCCAGGAAAAGGATTTTAAGGAAATCTGGAAATCTACTTAAAAATGTAACGCAAAATCTCACTTACTTCTTACTTTGAGGAGACTTTCTCAAAATCTAAGTTGAGGAGTTCCTCAAATTTTTCTCTTTATTCTTTTAATAAATCAGACATCATTTTTACCACGCGACGCATTTGTTTCAGTTCAATTTAAATTTAATGTGCTCCCCGTGCTTCCTTACTGCTGC
>NW_026267438.1:347071-360636 GCF_000697945.3 Frankliniella occidentalis | reverse complement strand
CCCCTGGTCCCAGCCCTCTGTCTCTGTCTCCCTCGGTCAGCTCTGGACCACCACCGTGTCCTGCTGGCAGCCCCTCGGTCCCTCGGTCAGCCCCGCCTCGCCCGCGACACGGAGAGACTCCCGTTCGCACCTCCGCCTGTCGGGACGGACGGCTGCTCGGAGCGCGGTAATGGCCAAGGAGTGAGACGGATGGGATCCTCTCCTCCGCCTCGTTAGAATGATAATTACGAATTAATTCATCGTGATGAATGACGCCCTGGACCCGCCCCCGCCGGACCCGTGTCACGGCGCCGTGCTCGAGGCGGGGCGCGCGAGACGGACAGACGCGTCGCGTGTCGTGGTAATAACACGCGAGCTGTTGATGAGGTCGCTCTTTAAAAGGGGTGAGGTCCTTTTGTTTAGGACCACGTCGAGCTCATCTGGAGAAGGGAATTTTCTTGGTTCATGGTCTATGGTCGCGATGAGCCCGGGGGTCGTCCCGTCCTCCAGCACCTGCCCTGCCCTGGAGTGTTGTGATAACAGTAACCCGTGTCCATTTAGAAGTGACATTACTTACATACCGCTGCTCTTGACAGAAAAAGCGTCAAAAGGTTCCAATTTTAAAGCGATAGTGTCTTGCTCGGCGATGGAAGGCCAAGCAGACGGCGATGTTCCGCGTTGCTTGCAAAATAAGTAACTACAGGTACCAAACGGGAAAGTGCCACTCTGTCGCTTTTATATCTTCTGTAAACTCGAGTGAGGCAGGGTGGCGAGCCGCGTCACCACGGCGCAGAAAAGCATCTTTCTGCTTGAAAGCAACGACAGGAGCGCCCCGCCTCGCCCCGCCCGCGTCCGGCGCAGCGAGGGGCGGACAGCCACAAATGATAAGCAACTCGCCAAACCTCTGTCCACCCCCTGGAGGCCCTGGAGGCCCTGCGGCCCTGCAGCCCGGCCCCGCTCCCTTAGATATACCCACCTGGACAGAGACGGATGCCGTTTTCACTCACTGATACAGACAAATACGCGCGCCGCGTCGCGCCATTGAAAATAAAGGTGACAGCCGCTCAATCAGGGAGGGTCGCTTCGCGGGGCGTCACGGCGGCGGCGCGGGCGGCGCGCGGGGGCGTCGTCGGGGCGTCGCGGGGCGTCCGTCGCGGAAGGGGGTCAGCGGGGACCTCTGCGCGCGCACGCCCTGGCGCAGCCCCCCGCGTGAGACAAATGCCGTCCATTCGTTGCAGTGCTGGGCACAGTGGCGGGGCGTGGCGCTCGACCCCATCCCTCCCCCCCCCCCCCCTCACCGCCAGCCGGGGCGGGATGTGTATCAGGGGGTGGATGGGCGTAGCGGTAGTTCGCGTTTCCAAGGTGCATACGTCAACTCGACGATGTCGTTAGTGACGACGACCGACAGGGTAGGACGCGGAAGCGAAAAAATATGTCCCGTATACAGCGGTGCGGGCGTGGCGTGGCGCCTGCAGAGTGAGCCCGTTAGGTTATTGACGCGCGGGGAAGTCCATCTGAAAGGGGTGCGAGCGTGAGCGGGTCGTCGCAAGATGTATGTGTAGTCCCCTTGGACTCTCACTCGGTGACGGGGAGGAGGGAAGACAGCCCCCCCCCCCCCACCCCTTTCCTCACCCCGTGCATGTGGCCTCTGGCGGCCGCACAGCAACCGCTCTGGGCAGCACGGCCCCACCGCGCCCCACCGCGCCCCGCCGCGCCCCGCCGCGCCCCGCTCGGCCACAAGCCCGACGTGCCCACCTCCCGCTCCAAACAAACATCCCCGACTACCCATCAATCCCAATTCAACGGCCGTCCTCGTGCGGACTTGTCAATACACCCGGAGGATGGTTCCGGGGCGCGTCGCCGTGCTGCCCTGAGTCGGCCCTGAGTGCTCGCTCCCGCCGAGGGCCCCCGCCCCGCCCGGAGCGTGTGCGAACGCCATGCCATGCGGTGGCGTCGCGCCGAGACTCTGGTGCGCGTACTCCTGCTGGGCTTATTGTTCCCCCTTGCCGCACTGCTGCTGACGTCGACCGGGGCACAGCAGTTCTGGGGAGCACCCTGGGCACACCATTTCAGCTGCTGGATCAGCGGCAGTGTCAGGGCGCACCCTAGGAGCACCCTCTCAGCTGGACCAGCAGCAGTGTCAAGGCGCACCCCAGGCACACCATCTTATCTCAGCTGCTGGACCAGCGGCAGTGTCAGGTCAGGGCGCACCCTAGGTGCACCCTCTCAGCTGGATCAGAAGCAGCGGCAGCTCCATGTGCTGCACAATTAGAATGCCGCCGGCCCGGCATTGTGCACGGGGCGTTGCAATAACACACCGCGCCCCGGCCGCGCCGCCGCCGTCTCGCCCCCGGGGCGCGTCACGTGACCAGGGCGTCCGTCTGGGCGCGGTAATGACCAAGCCGGCGGTGTGGAGGTGGAGGGTGCCGTACCGCAGCAGCAGGGCGGTGTATCGGCCGCGAATCTTTAGCCCGGCATTACCCGCCGCACAAATAACAATAACTACGCCAATACAAAAACACAATCGCGGTGAACAATAGGCTGCGGGCCCCCTCTGGGTCCCCCTCCGCCGGGTACCTCGGAGCGCAGTGGAGACCGACTTCTCACGAGTATGCAAACTAGCTGTGTGGCGAGGCGTGGCGGCAGCGGGGGCCGTATGCGACGCGAGCGAGGCGGGCGGGGCGGGGCAGTTCGGGGAGGGGCCGCCCAGGGCTTCGGCGAGGCCCGCGGGGAGGGACCACATCACCGAACTGCTGACTGTCGTTGCCGCGCCCCGCCCGGCCCGCGGGCCGCCCTCGCTGCCCGACCCCGATTCTCCATGAGGTCGGCCACTTCATAGTGTAGTAGTATCGGAGTGTATTGGCGTCCCCCGATGCGTTTCGTTGCGCCGCGGTGTTTCGCAGCTTCCTGGAACTGGGTCCGCGGCCGGCGCCGGCGCGGCCCTGCTGGGCCCTCCGTGTGCGCTTCTCGGTAAGCCCCTCGGCGGCGCGCAGGCAGCGCACGGTGAGTCAGAAGCTGCTGTGCCGAGGAGCTCGCCGTTAACGAGGCTCAAGCGGCGCACATCATTTTAGGGAAATGAGCAAACGAAGAATCCGTCGTGCGATTGCCTCGGCTGATGGGAACGTGCAGAGCCGGAAATTCATTTTGTAAATCGGAATAGACGTGACCCCCTCCAATATCTTCCGCGCCCTCTCACACGTACACTGTCTCCTTCCTCGCCCCTTGTCCTGGACGTGTCGTTTGTGCTGATGCGTTCTGTATATTGATCCCTTACGTAGCAAGTCTCTCCTCATTCTCAATGTCTTTTCAATTTCGCGTCTGGATTGCTCCTCATATGTTTTTGCTGCAAGGGAATTGGTAATCTAAATAAGGAGTGTTGAATATTGGGGAGCAGACCTCTCCGTGTAATCCAATCCCCCTCCCCCTTCTCCCATCTTTCTCTCTCGCTCCCTCTCTCGATCAGGCACTGAGGAGCGCTTTGTTTTGGAACTGGTGTGTGTGTGCGCGTGTGTGTGTCTCTATGTATGCTGAGTTGGATGCCGGAGTAGAAGGGCGGCTACCGGAGGTCTCATATCTGACTCCGGGAAAGATACTGCACTGCACGTGGCGGCACATGGTGCCCGACAAGGACTTGAGGGTGGTCCGGGTGGCCGGGGTTTTGGGTGCCATCGACGTGGGGCTGATATATATTCACGGCGAGGTTTGGTCCTGCGGAGCGAGGCCCCGCAGACGTACGGAACTCGTTTGTTTGTCCGGCTCCGGGGCGCGCGGGTTCATGACGGCTAAACGATCACTATCTGTCTGACTTTGTTTTGTTGTCTCGACAATGCGTTAAATAGAGGCGACGTTCGGTGTAAGGTGATATACCTGGCCGGCCCCGCCCCGCCCCGCCGCCTTGAGATTTGGCCGGGCGATACGCAATGACGGACTCGGTGTGCATCAGATCAAACATGCATGCGCTTTTGCTGCTGCTGCTGGGAACGCGCGACTGCAGCCAAACGTCGGCGAGGGTTACGGCGGCAGGTTGAGCCGGACAGAGACTCTGCCTCGTGTAATCGCAAGTAAAAAAGAATTATTTGTGTTTTCTGATAAATGTAAAAGGTATCGCATTTACTGTTACTGAAAAACTCGCTTGACATCGGAGAAAGGCGGGACGCAACATCTTTCACCGGGTGGAATTGCCTTACAAGCACTAAAATTTGTCAGTTGTAAAAACGTCCCAGAGCTTTTAAGCATTTAATCGGGTTCGTTAACACAAATCCATCGCGGCAGAGCACTGACCAAATCAATCCGGGTGTTATCGTTACGGTTCCTGAAATAGGAAAGATCGTCGTTTTAGTATGTATGTTCGCCGCTTGAGTCCCATTCCCGAGCCTATCCTCGTGCACTGAAGGTTTGCTTTACCTCATTCTAACGTACATGGGGCGATGCAGATGACAGGGAGTGCGAACGGAACGGCTAGTGATTCAACGCTAACGGCTCGGCGGCTCGCGGAGCCCGGCTGCCCGGCGCGGCGTTCTCGCGGCGGATAAAGAAAAGCGCCGGAGGCGGCGCAGGGCGCGGCGCGCGTTGGACCGCATTTGGCTCACCTTTTCGATTCGAATATTGTTTTGATAAAGAAGAGCCTGCCTGCCTCCCCCATCGGTCCCCCATGCGCCCGGAGGCCTGCTGGAGGGGAGGCGGGGTCGACATGCAGACTGTGGCGGCCTCCAAGACAAACAATTGATCTGTGCTGCCTCAGACCACTTTCCCGCGATACCGTGATTGTAACGGCGATGTTACCGCGTAGAGGTCCAAAATTGAACAAAATTATTGTACATGTTGCTGCACTTCTAGAAAATGAAGATGCTGATCATGGTTTTGATTTGTATTACAATCTCAGTAGTCCTCAATTTGAAAATGAAAAGCCACCACGACAATGAAACGGTGAACACACGGTGACAGTATGGTGCCTGCTGGTTGCGGGCAGCACAGTCAGCTGCGCAAAGGCCAAACCGCCCGTCGCTTGTGTTGCGACCGTGTTTTTATATTTTGTCGGGCGATTTGTGTTAGTCGTTTTTTTAAAATCACTATATTGTTTGACTTCATCGGATCGGCGGATGATGCGATTGCAATCCGTTCTAGGAATAAAAGATTTAAAAATCCGTTCCAGGAATGCGTTACTTTATTTCACTTTTAAAATACATTTTCTTTAAAAACACATGGGAATGATATCGCTTTGCGCATTGACAGGCGGGCACGGCCGCGACTTGACATTCTTCCGGCTCGCCTCGCACTATCCGCTTATTAACAACTATCTCCCGTGTCGCATGACTGACACAGTAATTAATTTGAATCACAGCTAGCTAGCGGTCATAATTAAATCCCACTTCAACCTACTCCGCCCACAACAATCCGTCAAGACGTCCGTTCCGTGCCGTCCGGCGGCGGAGGGTTTCGCGGGGCCATCTGACTCGCGGGGCGAGGCGGGGCGTGGCGAGGCGGGGCGAGGCGTGGCGGGGCGCGCCTGGATAGAGTAAGCACGGCCGGCGGCAGAACGCACAGCCGCGCCAACGCCTATGCGGCTCGCCGGCATTTAATTTCCCCGCCACTCGCGCTCCTTTGGCTCCACGCTTGCTCGGCCGGTAAAGACTCAATAATATGTCAAAACGCTTCGCATTACACGCGAAAGGTAGGTCAGCAGCATGTGATGTCGTCGCGTGCACGACGAGGAGGCCCTCGGCCGCTACGGTGGCGTGCGCACGTACTCCGCGAGCACGACCGCTGCTCCGCGCGCCGAGGGTTCCCATTTTACTCGATTTTGGTTGGACTGATGGATGCGTTATCAGTTTGATTGATCGGAGCCGACGTTGAACGACTGGCAGCCATCAATTAGCACGACACTAATACGGAGTACGGGAAGGGGGAAGGAGAGGGAGAGATGTTGGGAGAGCGAGAGAAAGTGAGAGTGAGAAGGAAATTGTACCCTAAACTCCTTGTGCTTCGTCCGCCCCCCTTTTTAGACAGTCCCCTATTTCCGAACAAGTTCATCCTAATCGCAAATGCGTTTTTAAAAGATAAGGCTGCCACCCCCAACGCAGTCTAATGCTACCCGAGTTGCAAACCATAGTCATAGTACTCTTACAGCTTCACTCCCTCGCTTGACGAGCTTTCAGCCGGGGATGAAATGGAGTACGGTGCAGAACGCGTCACTCACTCTCCGCGCTTGTCATGTAATAAGTGAGTGGCTCTATGCCACACTACACGACCGCAAAAATGGTGTAGGTCTAGGTTCGTTTAAAAAAAAGTGTGTATGTGTGTGCGCGCGCGCGCGTGCGTGTAGGTGTGTGTGGGTGTGTCGCGACCCTATCGCCCGGGCGCGGGGCGCTCTGTTTCATTAGTCGTTGTCCAGCATGGCGCTCCGCTGCGACTGGGACTGGAACTGGACTTCCACCTGACGAATTATTTATACGTTCGCAACGTCACAACCACGTCACGGGAGAGTTATAGCTCTCGTCGGTTTATTTCGCTCTCGTCATGTGTACGCCGCCGCCGCTGCGCGCGCAGTACTCCCTCCGGTGGTGCGGCCCGTTTGGCGCAGCCATTTGCATACGCGCTTGTATTTTCAGTCGCGCGAGGAACTTGCAGAAACTTGTCAGTGAGAATAGAATCGTTTGACCCACTGGCCAAAAACACGTGTTTTATGTAAGTGGTTTTTTTTTCGCGGGTGTTTTTGTACAAATGAATGTTTATAATATAAATTTGCCGTAAATGGATGGGTGTGGAATTAGTGCTGGAATCGTGGTGCCTTTTGTAAAACTGAAATGAAGTCGTCGCTGCAGTACAAAAGCTCTGGACTGTAGTGGGCCACGTCCCCCTCCTCTTTCCCCTTCCACCCGTCACTCGCCCGTCAGGCGGGACGTCTGTATTTGTTCGCTTCTCTTGTTGCTGCGCAAGTTCGCAGTGTGTCTTGTATTTCGTTTTATATCGCTTTTCGTTTGTTTTACCGTAGCGCCGCCTGTTGTCGCTCTTCGTCAGGGCGGTGGCGCCTCTCCACCTCTTCCCTCCTTCCCCCTACCCCTCTTCTTCCTTTCTCCTTCCCCCTATCCCTACATCCTGAAGCCCATCTGCAAATCACCGGGAACAACCGGGAATAAGGTAAAAGCGTTTGAGAGTGACGACAAGACTCCTTAATGCAATGCCTTAATTATATCACATACGTGGGGGTACAAAGTGTGCTTGAACTTCTTAGTTACCCCGCTTCATACACTTCGCTAAAAAAAAGAAACAGTCTAAAAACAAAAGTTGAACGTCCAGCTGGAGGCTCGCTCGCTGTAGCGCGCTGCGCTGGAGTCACCTGGAATGTCCCGGCGTGATGGATGGGTGTCCGAGTGATGGATCTGAGCTGCGCGGGGGTCACCCGTCACCCGGTCACCCCGAGTGACACATTGCTGGAGTGCTTTGAAGTGGACCTGGAGTGGCGCGCGGACTGTAAGGGGAAGGGTTAAAGTGAAGGCGACAAGTCTGGAATTTTGTGGGCTTATTTGGCGTAGTAGTGACTCAAGAAAAGTGAACTACTCCAGAACTCACTTTTTAAATACATGTCCGCGATTTCTCACGAAACACTGTTACGCTGCGACACGCCTGGCATGTGGCATACATTTACCTATAGGCCTCCGGCACTGACACCCGAGTCGGGCAAAAGGCAAAATCGTATAAAGGCCTTCGGCCCCAAAAGTCACAACTTTGGTGCACAGTTTTGCATTTTACCCCTAAGTAGACAATCAAACATGTGAGGAATAACATTTATTTGTTTTTGAGTCATTTTTGGGAGAATGTCCCTTTGGCGCCTACGGTTCAAGATAGAACGAACGGACGAAATTTTAGCATTTAGGCTCTACTTAGACGAATTCCTTTTCAGAAAGACATAGAGCAATATTTTCCAAGAAAATATGTTTTGGGCTGATTGCTTTTGATTTTTTTAACAGGTCAATTTTTGAGCTAGATTGCTCATTGTTGAACTTGATCTATCGTTTTATAATATAAAACAACCCTGAAAATTGCAGGTCGCTAGTTCAATCTGTTTCTCGAGTATCGTGATTACAGACAGACACACAGACAGACCCGGAACTTTTTGATCATCACTGCGACTGCAGAGTAATATAGTATTCGCTGATAAAGTTCATTCTCAGTTCATTCTTCTCGACGAAGAGTCTTTTTAAACCTTTGCCTGCTCACACGGACCCAAATCTCAATACAATCAGACCTTCATGCACCTGCCTGTGCAGTTGGAGGTGTACACGGAGACAAGTTACATTCTATTCCACTTCGGCCGCTTTTCTTCTCCCCCCTGCGTCGTCGACAGGCAGACGGACAGACACGTCGACAGTTCTGCGCGTTGATTTCCTCGTTGTGTCTCGCGGCCGGACAGCGCGGCGGTGGAGGCCCCGCAGGAGACGTCATCAGCCTCCCAGATGAGGGCCATATATTTCTTTCATATCCACGTCACTAATTCCGCTCGTCCTTCTCCTCCGCCTGACAGGTCGCAATCCGTGTGCTGCCGATCCATGTGGGGGCTTGAGGGGGAGGGAGCGTCATGCAGGGCTCTGTTCCGATCTACCAGTCACATTTCCGGCTGGGCCCACCCCCACCCCCTCGGCCCTCCCCCCGCCTCACCAATCAATCAGACCATTCCGCATAGTCCGCGATTTTGCCCCGCCCGTGTCCGTCATGGAACCAATTTTGCCATCATTATCGAATTCTCTCTTCCCCTATATCGGGCCCTTCGGCCGGGCAGGGCGCGCGCCCGTGGCGCACCCCGTGGCGCAGCCCATGGCGCAGCCGCGGCCCCCGCCTCCTGATTGCTTGTCATTTTCATGAGGCGTCGTCTCGCACGCCAACTTTTCAATCGGCGCGGCGCCCATGCCGCCCGCACCGCGCTAGCCGTGTTTGAGGTGGCGCGGAGGTGGTCTCGGAGGCAGTCTGGGAGGCCTGCACGTTAGTCGCGATGCAAAATGTGGCGGACAAAACGTGTAGAAACCAACGTGTGGGGGGCGAACATGAGTAAAGACAAACGTGGTGGAGACAAAACACTCTTAACGCCGTGGACGCCCTTACTTTTTTCGACGTTCTTCTAGAGACTTATCCGGACTAGTCAACTTTTTTTTATAAAAGGGAATAGCTTGTGGGTGCTTGGATTGCCACATTTTGGCAAGCAAAATAAGCCGAACTATTGCGGCAGCCCCAAAGGACGCCTAAAATTTGGCATTCGCAACAAAGTTGAAATTTTGGCAAGACTTTGGTGACCTTGGCGTTTAGATTGAAGCCTGGGAAGCCTGGGCCTGGAAACGAAGTCTGAAGTGAAGTGAGTAGGCTGGCCGCTTCGTGCGCGAGGCAGACTGGATGCAGTCTGTCTGGTCTGGCCTGCCGCCGCCCCTAACCTCTCCCAAGCGGCCCGCGGTGCGGCGGCGCGCCCAGAACAGCTCTGCCTCCCCACCACCACCATTCATCCCGTCTTGCCTAGGGCCTCTCCACTGCAGCGCCATTCATAGCGCGCTGGGGCGAGGCGCGGCGGGGCGGGGCGCCCGGACGGCCCGCAGTCCCGCCGGGCGCGGGTGCGCGCTGGCTGCCTACCCGCGCAGGGGCTCCGTCCGCGGCGGGGCCCGGGCCCGGGCGGCCCCAGCGCGACGGCAGACCACTCCGAAATAACGATTGTCACTCCTCTTTATTGGCACATTATTCCAGCGATTGACCTTTGAGGCGACGATCGGAGACGTCGTTTGTTTGAGCTGCGTCCGAAAGGCGCCGCTTCGCCACCTCGCTCGGGCTGCTGGCGCCGCCGGGCGAGTGAGAGAGAAGGTGCCGGGTGTGTACACTCGAGAGCTATCCTCGATCGCGTCACCGCGTCCGGGGAAAACTGTTCACGTGGGAGAGGTACACGAGACACGGCGAGAGAGAGGGAGAGAGAGAGAGAGAGAGAGAGAGAGAGAGAGAGAGAGAAGTGACGGAGAGATGAGGGGTGTGGGGGAAGAGGTCGATTTGACTGGCCTATCCATCTAGGTGTATGACACGAGATGGGAAGCCGTATAATAGACACACACATCACCCGTGTAATTTTTCTGTCAAGATGGCGCGAATCCAGTGTGCGCAGTTAGACAGGAAAAACAATCTGACGGGCTGCGAGTCGGTTCTCGCGGGGCGGGGCCGGTGCGCGGGACAGGCCGGCCGTACATCGTCGGCCACCTGTGTCACTCGCGAGTTCTTTATGACCCTTAATCCGGCATAACTCGTCTTGTGTGAGTGTGGTGTTTGTGTGCTGCGCGTCTGTGTGTGTGTGCGCGCGCGAGAGAGAGTGGTGGAAGGTAATCGTCACCCTCAATTATTTTTTCCGCTCTAACATTCCTGTCCTCTTGTTCATAGGTGAGTGTCGTTTACGCACCGGTCCATGATATCCAGTCCATACACTACGTCTGGTATGTATCACCGAGAAATCCCATTTCGGTACCTCATTGATCGCTGTCGATTCCCCGTTATTATTTCCCGACCACCTGTTTTGACTTTGACGTTGACATGATCAAATTGGACTTTTCACTCGATGTCGAGAGCGACGATGGTCGTGGTTTGTTCATGAACTATTGTGCAAGCAAAATAGTCCGCAAATATGATATCCCTCGTCCCCATCATGGGGTTTGCCAATGCACAATAGCCATGAATGACAATTTTGTTGTCATGATGAAAGTTTGGAAGGATGTGATGAGACCCTCTCTCTGCCGCGGGCGGGCGTGCTGTCCAGCCTCGTGGCCCAAGGACTTGATAAGCAGCCTGACACTTGAATGAAGACGGATGTGTATGTGATGTGTTTCGTCAGCGGCCCGCCCTTGTGTAATGAATGAACCGGAACTCCTTTCTGGCTGGTCACTCTGCAGGTAGGGGACAGCGGGAGGAGACCAGCACGAGGAGCAGGACGGTGGCCGCGAGGAGGGAGGACCGTTCGAGTACTGAATCACTCGCCGGCCCTCCCTGACCCGGCCCGCATATCAAGCGGGTGACCGACGGGTGACCGACACCCGGGTGACTCATTTTCATTTCTGGAAAAAGCCGCAGCAGCAGGAGAGTGAGAGAGAGAGAGACAAACAGACAGAAGAGCAGGCGAGCGCCCCGGCTCGGTCGCTATCCGGGCCTGGACGAGCCGGCCGGCCTGGACGGCTGGCGATGTGACAGTCACCATTCAGATTGATGGCGGGCTTTTGGTCGCCCACCGCCGCCTTCTCGTCATGATTATGCCTCAACCATTTATCTCGCCCGCCGCCCCGCCCCGCCCCATGTGTGTGCCGCGCTGCTGACGCTCTTCGGCGCCGCTAAACTCGGCGCAAGCTTCGCGGCCGACTAAACGTTTGGCGCGTATTCCGATTGGAAATTAACTATGTGCGCGCCGTTTCCCCATGTCGACGTTTGGCGATAACCGAAAACTGTCGTCGTGGGATCATGGGATGCGGTGGGATGCGCTACTGCAATAACGAACGGAAAT
Source organism: Frankliniella occidentalis (assembly GCF_000697945.3). NCBI lineage: Eukaryota > Metazoa > Arthropoda > Insecta > Thysanoptera > Thripidae > Frankliniella > Frankliniella occidentalis. Next base: position 349,151 of record NW_026267438.1, on the reverse strand, counting down.
CTTTGGAGGTGTATCAAGTCTGCAAGTCTGCAAGGAAACGCCGGAATGTATTCCTATCCACCATTAGCCCCGACCCCCCTGCCCCGCCCCGCACCCTGCGTTGTGATTGCGTCACAAATAATATCCGTTGCGCCCGTCCGTCCCATACTCTGCGGCGCCCAGCAGTGACCCGCCCCGCCCCGCCCTCACAAACGCCAGGCGCAAGCTCCGCGGCCCGGGCGGCCCGCGGCGGCCAACGAGGCCTGAAACACTATTCGCCCACTCGGATGTGCACTCGGAGGTGATTCGCCTGGCGCGGGGCGGGGCGGGGCGGGGCGGGACGGGGCGTGGGCACGTCAGCCGACTCTGTTTCTCTTCCATAAAGTGGAATGATCGCGGACATCAGTTTGACGGGGAACAGCCAGAAAGGGCAGCGGGGCCGGAACGGCCGCTCGGGGAGAGAGGGAGAAGGAGAGGGGGAGGGCAGAGAGGGAGGGAGGGTAAACAATACGATGGAGAGTGGAAAGACACATAACCGTAACAGTTTATATAGGAATAGTTTCGGCGCCCTTTCCAACGTATCGAATCAGCGACGGAAAGGGGGGAGAGAGGGAGAAGGCAACGGAATAGGGAGGGGAAATGCTCGGAAGGGGCAAATGGACGAGAGAGAGAGAGAGAGAGAGAGAGAGAGAGAGAGAGAGAGAGAGAGAGAGCCGCGCGAGACCGAGAGAGTGTGAGAGTTGTTACGGGGACGTAAAGCACATGAGTGAGACCCCTTCTCCCGCGCCCCGCTATGGTACCCGATAGGTACCCCAGCACGGCGTGTTCCTCCCTCTGTGAGCTGCTGGCGCTCGGCTTCGCCTGCTCCTCCTCCATCAATGAGCCCATCGCCATGCGAGCGGCGCATACGGTACGGAGCTGCGGCGCGGGCGAGAGCGCCAGCCAGGCGGATTGTTTCCCTGAAGCCCTTTCCACGGTATTGCGGAGCAGTGCCGCTCCTTAGCAGAGGAGGCGCTTGTCCGTCTCGGACGCGGACGCCCTCCCCCCGGCGCCCCCTCGGGCCGGGCGGTGGGGGCGGCGGCATACACGGCCCCGGGGAGACCAGTTACCCCTCTGCTTTATGGGTGCTTTCCTGTAATTGAGCTCTTGTCTGGAGCGAGTTGCGTCCACCAGCTGGGCCTGGGCCCGCCACGCTCCGCCCCGCCTGCTCCGCCACGACGCCACTCCGGACGCAATCTCTGCCCCGAGCGCGTCACTTAGGCCCCCCTGCAGGAGTCGACCTCCCGCCGTACATACAGTGAATGCGCCATCGGGCGCCTCCACGGCGATATTGACCTGACCCCGCACCTCGGCGGCGCGGCGGCGCGGCCCTTTCTTGTCGTGACGCGGGGCGGGGCGGGGCGGGGCGGGGCAGGCCCTCCCGCTGATGGGTCCACGGGGCTGACCCAGCTCCCCACCGCACACGCCACCGGGGCGGCGGTGGTATATCCGCATATGGCGAGGAGCACCGGCATGGGAATGGCAAATGCATGCCAATTGCACAAGCGTTGACCCCGCCCCGCCGCGCCCCGCCCCGCCGCCACCCGCCACCGCTGCCTTTCTTTCGAGCAGAGAGCGCTTGCCATCTCCTTGCGCGCCCGAGGGAGGGGTGCGGGTGTTGTAGGCGGCAGGAGGGTCTGCAGGAGGACGATCACAGGCGCCGCTGCTGCTGCTTCTGCTGTTTTGTGCTGGAAATGAATTTTGTCCGTCGCTTGCAGCAGCGCGCGGGAGGCAAGCGAGAAGAAGCGGCTGAGCCCGATGGTACTCTCAGCCCCGCCCCGCCCCGCCCCGCCCCGCCTGCGGCAGTCAGTAGTCTATCGCGCGGTGGTGGTCAGGCGGGCCGCATCCGAATGGCGTCATCATACGCCCCCGCCCTCCGCCGCTGGTGCGCGGGCCGAGGCATCGCGCAGTCGCTGCACGCCGCGGGAGCCTCGCGAGCAGGAGAGCGGCGGGGAGCGGCGGGGAGCGTGTCCCGCGCGCTCATCGTGATCCCCTACGCGTCACGATGATTGTCGTTACCGCTGACGCCCCGTGTCCTGCATGTCGACCTGCACCCCCCCCC
>NW_026267438.1:344646-345476 GCF_000697945.3 Frankliniella occidentalis | reverse complement strand
CTTCCCTCGTCCCTCCCCGCCCCCCTCCGCCGCCCCCTAATCACCCACGGTTTGAGTAAATAAGAGCGGAGAGCGCGAAATACGTGGTTCGAATCCCGATTCTGCCTCGTTTTCTTTTTCCGCGTGTTTTTTTTTTTTATCTTTCCCTTTTCCTCACCCACTTGCGCCAGGGCCGGGGGTAAAAGGGGGGAGGGGGTGGGATGTTTGGCGTCTGCTACTGGGCCCGACTTCGCCGCCGCACCAAGATCGACGAAAACTGAGGGCAAAAGAAAGATAGGAAGAAAATGTTGCTTGTCGCATTGGTGCGTACTCGAACCAGCGGCCGCTGGTCCTGCTGTACACCGGCGAGCGGGTGATTCAACAGGAAAACAATGATGATGTTCGTGCTTTCTCCCCCGGGCCCCAATCGCTTCCCCATTTCGGCGTGGGGTGCTTTTCCGATTGCTTCCAGGACGAGGAGGAGAGCAGCGTCGCCCGCGCCGACCCGGCCGCGGCGTCCACCTGGGGTCTAGCAGGACGCAGGACGAGCGGCGGCAGGAGGAGGGACCAGGACGGCCCGGGCGACGTCAACGGACAGAATTAAGCGGCGATTATCATCCGACGAAAACGTGTCGCAGGATGACATAAAACAGAATGACATAAGGCCGGGCCGGGCGGGCCGGGCGCCCATGGCGCGCCTGGGCCTGGCCGCGCCCGCCCCATAAAGCGAGAGATTGATACAAACACGTCATGGGCACCGGACGGCCCTTTACCCCCCTTTTCACCTACACAAATTCAAAGGGGAGGGGGGAAGATTTATTTATACCTCCCTGGAATTTATTCATAACCCC
>NW_026267438.1:343269-343632 GCF_000697945.3 Frankliniella occidentalis | reverse complement strand
AAACTTAAAAGGAATAAGAACATTTGAAAATATTGGACTTTTATACTTTTAAGTATTAAATTAATTGTGCAGATGACAAGTTGAAAGTGTTCAACTTTCAGGTGTAACTGATGAAGTCATGAAACCCAAAGGACAAAAAGTGTGGGACACACTTGGCTGCAGGGTGTTTTTGCTGTAAGTTAACACTTACACCAAATAGGAAATTTGTACCGTTTTTCAAACAATGCAATTTTTTTTATGGGAAGTTATGCCTAATGTTTGGGAAATTTCAAATTATGTACTCAGTCGTCCCCCAGTGAATTCTGAATGTTTTGAAAGTCAATGTCGATGTCGGACTTAGAACTATTTCATCTCAGCTCTCAG
>NW_026267438.1:341257-343219 GCF_000697945.3 Frankliniella occidentalis | reverse complement strand
TTTTGTTATAATTTTTTTTAATTTTACTTTTCTGTGAAAAACAGAACACGGTTGTCTCGACTAAAACAATATAGCAACGCGTTTTAAGTAGCAATTTTTCGGCTGGGCTTTTGTGTGCAGTCAGGTTTCGGGTGAAAATACCGTCGTGCGGGTTCAAACGCCGGGAGGATCTTTCAGTGTGCTTTATGTACCTTTTTTTATTCGGTCGAAGGCGCCGTCGTGACACAGCCGGTGACGATCCCTCTCTGCCACGGTGCCTTGCCTCGCCCCCGCCGAGCCGCCGTGAGGTCGCCTTGTCCTCCGTAAACACATTCATAACTCGAATCCCAGATTTTGTCAAGGATCCTTCCACATATGTTCTCAATAAATATGTCAGGAGCGACAGACTTGTGTGTCTGTGTGTGCGCGCGCGCCATGCCTGCGGAAATCTGTCTGTCGAGCCTCCCGCCCCGCCGCGCCACGCCACGCCGCGCAGCGAGCCTTCGACCTCCCCGACGACGATACTCTTATGTACCTCTTTTGTAACGCGCACGCGTGCTCCCTCCAGGTGTGTTGGCTTATTGAAACAGATAAGTATTCTGCAGTGCTCTCAATGTTTATGAATTACAAGCCAACCAAATTTTATTATGGGGAACGAAAGTGAAGATAGCAACTTCGTTTAGCGGAAGGGCGGGCGAAATTTCTATTACTGCTCATGGATAAATGGAAATAAAATGTCAATTCGGTCCAAAGTCATGCCCTCTTTCAACTTGCGCACAACCTCAACGGCCTTATTTACCGTGCACCTGCGGAAGTATAGGGGTAGAGATAGTTGGAGAGAGAGAGGGAGGGAGAGAGACGCTGCCATAGACGGGCGGGTCGTGAGATTCGGGGCGACGCGGCGCACTGGCGGGACGGCAGCCGGACGGCAGCATGGAGGGGCTGATGTGAGGCGACAGAGGACAGCGCGGGGACAGGCCGCGCCCCGCCACGACCCGCAGGGCTGACCGTGCTGCCGCCGCTGCTCCTTGCGAGACGAGGGACCGCGGATTGATTTGGGACCGAGCGCTGGAAACAGAGTGGCTGCCTTAAAAAAAATAGTAATGTTCTTATTTAATTGAGTAAACTGCATTTTTATTTTTTTGCTTTGAACTTGGTGGTGTTTGATGTAAAACATTGCATCGTAATATGTCCTAAACTCGAGGCGACTGACTTGACCAAAGTACGGTTCCTTTGTGTAAGATGGTCAGCAACAGCAGGACGAACCCGAACCCCCGCCCTGGAACACTCAGTGGTGCTCGTGCTTCTAAATACTTAGGAGTGTATAGAATTGCTTCGGAGATGCTGAGCTAAAGTCTGTCCTAGAGAGACCGCCTTGCCTTGTAAAGAAAGGCGAATGTTGGAGTCGGCATTTGAACCTGCTCCCGAGTGTCCGCGGCGTGGAGCGCGGTGGCGGGACCACGCCCCTGTCCTGCGTGAGCCGACGTGGGGCTCTCTCTGAACTTTATGCAGATGGTTTTATTTGTCTGGCGGTGGGCTCGACGACGGCAGTTAGTTCCATTATGATGTCAGCTCGGGATTAGAGAGAGAGAGAGAGACGGAGAGTAGGGGGGGGGGAGGGGGAGGGCAGACCGCGTCTTCAATGTGGGTGAACAACGCACTGTGTGACGGCGAGGGAGAAGATGGACGGGACGGGTAGGTGGAGGAGCGACCATCGCGCGGGGCCTCGCTGGCCGCATGGGGTATCGACTGCCTGGCGCGGCGCTGCGGCTTCTGCGGGTGCGGAGTGCCCTGCCTTGCCCCTGAGCGAGAGACTGCGAAGATTACGGGAACCCACATCTCCCCCCTCTCTCTCTCTCGCTCCCAACCCGCCACTGGGCGCAGCTCGCTCACCTGCTCGGGTGTGGGCCGCTCTGCTCATTGTGGACGGCTCAGCTGCGGTGTTCATAAAGTGCTCTTTTACCCCGGCGGCTCGCCCCGCCC
>NW_026267438.1:332421-335471 GCF_000697945.3 Frankliniella occidentalis | reverse complement strand
AGCCCCGCCGCGCCCCGCCACCCCGGGCCAGCTCAGGCTCGCAGTTGTACTTTTGAACCACTCATTTTGGGGAGGCCCGGACCGAGCGTGAACCACTATTACCACTCTCGGAGTGCCGAGCGAGCGCCTGAGCTCCGGAGAACAATAGAAAAGGACAACTTGTACCACTGATGCACCATTCTTACCAGTATTTCCTTCCGCCTCGGGCTATCAATCCATCTATATCCTCCGCAGCAGCGCTCACCCTACCCCACCCCCCTCTAATGGAGGGTGGCCAGGGGCGCTCGCACACGCTCTCTCTCTCTCTCTCTCTCTCTCTCTCTCTCTCTCTCTCTCTCTCTCACACACACACACACACACACACACACACTGCTGCTGCTGCTGTACGAGTGACGAGCACGGGCCAGCCAAGCAAATATATTTGTATACTTTAAATGTTGTAAGACGAATAAAAACAATCAGTCGTGGTACGGGGGCACGGGGTCCTGCCGAACGTGATTGGCTCGTCGTGTGCCTGAGAGGTGGGGCGCCTGCTTATCTACGGCGAGCAGCTGTCTTTCTCAGGGGGCGCTCGGAGCTGGGCGGCGTCATCGCGGTCGTGGCGCCCGCTGGGTACGTCGCGATGCGTGTGACGACGCTCAGGGCGTGGTGGCGGGTGGCGGGGCCGGCCGAGCTTCAAGCTCGGAGCTTGCCGTGACAGGGCGGCCGACCGCAACCGCAGCGCCATGTGACCAGCAAGACGCACCCGGCACTGCGTGAGAGCGGCGCCGGCCGGACCAGTCGTCCCGACGTGATGCTGATGCCTCCTCTCTGCTGGACCTCCGGCCTGATGAGCGCCCCATCCTTCGACTTCTTTAGGTTTTTATCGCCCGTTTTACGAGCGAGAATGCTTTTTGAGTGGCGTAGCGGCCGGGGCCGGGGGCGCGGCGCGTCCTGGGACGCGCTCTCGGTGAGATTTTGGGACAGTCGCGCGCTGGAGCGCTTCCGGGTCACGGCGACCTTGCCCTCAACCCTTTCCCCCGTACTGCTCGCTGCAAGGCAGGCGCACGCACTCCGTCATTGCTCCGTCTCTCTCCCTCCCGCGCGCCACACCCCACCTCCCCCCTCCCCTTCTCTGTTATTTATGTATCCTTTTCCGAATGCGCGTACGTCCGTCAGCCAGTCAACTCGGCTACTTTATGCGCGTCGTACTCATTTCCACCCCGGCTCACATATTGTGCCGCATTTCATCCTCACCGGGCGTCGCTCCAGACATCACTCCTGTTCCAGCGCGCCTCCAGCGTGCCTCCAGTTGGCCTCCAGTTGGCCCCTAGTAGGCATCCATAGCGCGCCCTCTGAAAACTCAACAGCATGCATTGCACGCTTTATTTTCAGCATGCATGGTATGCATGCTGTATTTACAGCGTGCATCCCAATGCACGCTAAAATTAAAGCGTGCATTCCATTGCACGCTAAAAGTAAAGCGTGCATTCTATTGCACGCTGTAAGTTTAGCATGCATCAGGATGCACGCTGTAAATTTAGCGTGCATTCCTATGCACGCGCCTGATTCAACAAAATAAGCAGCTGCATTCAGATAGAGTTCCTTCCGAGTGATTGTACGGCTCGGTTTCTAATTTCTCCATGACAGCCAGACTGACGGCCAGTCATGAACTAAAAATCAAGGAATCGAATACGACAGGTTGTTGTTTCACACCAAAACGGCATGATAATATTGCAGTGATTCAATTTTCCATGTCCTGAACTACATCTAGAAACAATAAATTCCTTTCTAATGTATTATTGAGATTTTCACTCACCCATATGTATCTTATCCACATCCAAACATCATGAGGAAAGCTAGCAACCAGATGCTCTCTACAGCTGAAGCACAGCAGAAAATAACCTTACTGAGGGTAGGCCACATAGTAAAGTCTTCAGTTATTGTCCTGTTATGGTTGACACACACAGCACTCAACACTCACAAACGAACAGACTACTGTCGCGCGTAAGAAGCTGTGAGAGACAAGCGCGGACACACAATAAAGGCGGAAATATCACATTTTAAAGTATTAGTGCACAACTCATACCATACAGCTTCCATTTTTTTTTCGCGAAAGTTATTTGTTTTGGTTATGTTGTTGTTGTTGGGGCCGGATGGAGAACTAGAGAACGCCAAGAACACACAAGGCAGGATTGGAGAGTTCGGGGATTATTTGCTGCACACCGATAAAGCCAGATCTAAAATTGTCATGGCTTGAGTCGATCACTAGAATCATGAATTCAATATAGTTTGCTCCACCATTGTAGTCCTTGACAAGAGCATTTTTTCATTCATCTTTTTTTTTCTCATTTTAAAACTACACACCTGCTGAAGAAAAGCCTGGTTCGCAGGCTTACCAACGTACTTGAAGGTGTTCGTAATCTTTGAATGGCAAAGCTTGTTCTGGTCTGGTTTACTATAATTAAACTATCTAATTTATATTCTTGATTTTCTGTTCAAGTATCCACACGTCAGACCACTCAGGCGTTGGCCCCTTGTTGTTGAAAAAATAAGTCCATAAGTTACGTTGGCTAACTCTGCGTGGTCCACCGTTCCGTTGACTTTCGGTGTAAAAATTCGGTTTGTGACGGGTGAGGAGAGAAGCGAAAATGGTTCATGTGTTTGTTAAAGTGGAGGGGCGCATCAAAAGGATTACTCTGAAAAGAGGAACCTTAGGCGATCCGAGAAGTGCGTTTTCAGAAATGTGTGGGAAGGATGAAGTTCTGAAGAATAGGGTTCGAACCCACTATCCCACATTCAGGTCGCACAACTCCGCCGTGAATCTTATGGTTGAAATAGAGCCTGATGACCCAATTGTGGCAGACACCGTCATCGAAGTGTATTTCGCCTCATACGCTGCTGTAGTAAGTATCGTATAGTATTCCGAAACCCCCTTGGCCCCTCTTCTCCCCGACCACCTCTGCCGAAAGTCCAACTATAGTCCGGCCAGCCAAAGGTGACGCCTGGGTTTGCTGTAGCCGCCCATAAGAGCCCATGCTACGCCAGGCGTCACCTTTGGCTGGCCGGAC
>NW_026267438.1:331861-332371 GCF_000697945.3 Frankliniella occidentalis | reverse complement strand
GCACTGTTAAAGTCTTACGAAGAAAAATGCCAAATCCTTTGTAATACGAAGGATTTGGACGCTTCGTAGGGAGCAAATCCTTCGTAGGTACGAAGGATTTGGCATTTGGCTTCGTAAGACTTTAACTGTGTGTCTTATTGCCATTGCATGGTCATTGCCACAAAAGGTAGTACTTTCATTGCCATTGGAGGGACAGTGCCCTCCTCTCGCGCTGCTGCACCTAGTCTGACCACCAGCGAGAGTTCATCACTTTGCTTCTGTCCTGTGTTCCTGCGTCCTCGCCTCACATGCTCCAGCCAGCCTGCGGGGCTTCTTGCGTCCTTCAAATTGTTTTCACCTTTGATACATGATTAGCTAACGGGACTGTCTTCGCTGCCCGCTGTTTTTCAAACGTCACAATCAGTTTGTACTGGTTCCCCCCTTCCTCCCGACCGACCACTTGTTTGTCTCGGCCGGCAGCAAGGTTAGGGTTGTTCCGACTGGACTCACCCTCGCCGCCTACCCCCCCCC
>NW_026267438.1:329120-331601 GCF_000697945.3 Frankliniella occidentalis | reverse complement strand
GGGGGGAAGGTGGCGCTGGGCACAAGGGGTAGCGGCGGCGGTGGGCTTCTGGATATTTATTTTATACATCTGTTCCCTTTGACGTAATGTCCCCCATATATCGTTGGCCTGCTCTTAGACTGAGTCCAGCCAGCGCGGCGTTGCCGCCCTCGCTCTGCGCCAGTGTGAGTGTGTGTGTGACGGTCGGGGGTAGTGGCGAAGCGCCACGAGACGGACACCGCCCCTTGTCGGCTTGTGGTTTCGCTGCCGTGGTAGTGACGCAGTGACGGTGGCGGTGATGGTGAGTTGTGGCGTGTCCGCGGGGCCGTGCCCGGCCGTGCCCGGCCCGGCCCTGCCCGACCAGTGATTGACTGTCATCAGTCAAGTGTCACCCAACTCACATCAGAAGTGGAGCAGGCGGGGGGAGGGGCGGGGACGGCGGCAGCGCCAGGGCGGCAGCCAGGGCGGCAGCCAACACGATAGAATCACGTGAAAAATGCGTCTTGCTGACTGTAGCAACGCCCCGCGCAGCGCACTCTGCGCAGTTACACTGGGAAGAAAAAAGGAAAGTGAAACGCTGGAAAGTAAATCGAACCAGCGGTCTATGAAGGTCCACCTCAAAGGGTGCAACTATACCACACCAAACACAGTTTTACCCTTGTCACGTCCTTTTGTTGTATATGTTCACTTAGTACCAGTATACCGTACTCTTGTGATTTTCTTTCGGTTTCAAAGCTATGTACTCATATTGGCTGTTTTATGTTACGCCTCACCCCAAATGAAAGGTTAGCTAGAGGCGCGAACTGTCGCGTTTTTCGGTCGGTATAGTTTCATCGGTGCGCAGAAATAGGGAGCAAAAGCTGGAATTCCCGTGACACAGTGTTGCACTCTGTTGTCGGGGCGTGACGGAGTATAGGGGAGCGGGACGCGGGGGGTGCGAGCGGCGCGGCGGCCGACGGAGAGCGAGAGAGAGGCTGGGTTAAATCTTGCGTGCATGAAGCATCGCCTGATTGCCACTATAATTTTTGTCAGTTTTATTGCACGGCCACTGGCGAGGTCGGCCGTGCACAGCTCACCTCACACGGCGACATTGTATCACGCGGGCCCCACGACGCGACGTCAGGAGGGAGAGGGGAGTCCGCGGCCAGCAGGCGCCGAACCCGCGACCTCCCGTTCGGCGGACAGGCCCGCTAGGCACTCGGCCAGGGGCGCGGTGTCACAGCAGCCCCTATTATGCAGTCCGTTCGTGTCACCCTTCTGCCGCCCCCGAGCCGCCCCGCGCTTTGGCTCGGAGCAATGAATACATAATTAAAGCGTGCAAACATTAGCCGTAATTTATGTTTTGGTTCGGCTCCTCGGAACGAACGCATTTGAAATGGGCGCTGGCTGGCTGGGGGGCGGGGCGGCCGCGTCGCACCCGTATGTCCCCCGTCCATCCCGACCAAGATTTCACCCGGACATGCTAATTTGTTTTAAAATTTTTGTTTCGTGCTGTTGGGACATTTGTGACGTTTTGGAAGCGGTCAACTCAGTCTGCGATGACGGTTTTACCGTGAATACGCCGAAATATTTTCAAATACTAGTAAGATTTCTGAGCACAAGTATGTTTTTTAGCAGATGATACGCAGTTATCGTCAGCTTGTACTCTCGTAAAGTTGTAAGTTCAGCAGTTAAAGCGTAAAGGTCAAAGTTTTTTTTTTTTTTTGGTTTAAAGCCAATTTTTGGTGCAGGGTATAATTTTGTTTTTAATTACAGTACATACAGATTTATTGACTGATATGCCTTTATCAGCTCCTTGAGTGCGACTTCTTTTCGTGAGAGAAAGAAGCCGAGCGGAAGCGCGATGGCGGAAGCGCTTCCCCGCGCTGCTCTGGCTGCTTTACGGCCGTGGTGCGGTGATTATCGCAGCCTCCCTCCTCCTCCTGGTCCCGAGGGCGGCGCGGCGGGGCGACAGCTGGCCGGGGCCGGGCGCGGCCCGTGAGTGACTGCGCGACGTGTGACGAAAGAGTGACGTACTGCGTCTAGTATCGCGCGCGTCCCTATGCAGGCAATAACTATAAATAAGGTCGTTATGCGGTGACGCACCCTGCAGCTCGGCTCCGCCCCGCCCCGCCCCCGGCACCCCTCCCCTGCTCGCGCAGCCCCGCCGGGCAGGGGGCTGCAGGACGCTTTGATCTTGATTTAGGGACCTGCACTACAGTGGACTCACTACAACGGGCAGCCGCCGCCGCTGTACACTCTGCAGGAAAACGGCACAACAAAAGCTGGCTAGCGAGCGCCTTCGATGACGCGGAAGGGGGCGCGTCAGCGTCGTCGTTCCCCTGACAAACGGCAAACTTGGAGCGGCGCGTTTTCGTTATCGAACGTCCTCCTGGAGGACGGCTTGACGCCGAGGCTGACGCGGCTGACGGACTGTTGGCGGCCGCGCCCTCGCGCCCTCGTTGTGTGGTTGCGTGAAATTAGCATGTCGGTTGAGGGCGCCCCCCTTCCCCCACCCCTCCC
>NW_026267438.1:327997-329033 GCF_000697945.3 Frankliniella occidentalis | reverse complement strand
TGGCGGGGCGTGGCGGGGTGGGGCGGGGCGGGCTGAGGGAGGCCGCGCGCCACCCCGCCCAGCGAGCCCAGCCAGCCCAGCCGGCGACCCGTCACCTCTCGGACGAACCGCCGCCGCGAGTTCGCCCTCTCTCACACGGGGTTGAAATATTTGACCTCGGGAAAATGTTTCACCTTTTATCATAAAACGTAAATCGCATAGTATTTAACTCGTCGGTTAAAACTAACTGTCCTAGAGTGCCTAGAGTTTGAGCCAGCCTTGCTGTTGACCAGGGTCAAGGCGCTACATTCCTCCCCACAGCTCGGCGGCCCCGCCCACCGTGTGTGTGTGTATGTGTGTGGTTGGTTGTGTGCTTGTGGGTGTATGTGTGCGCGCGCCTCTGTTCGGGAGCTCGGAAATTTATTAGCGTCCCGGGCAAGCAATTTCGAAGATTGAGTGAGTGATATAAGGCAAGTTTATGACACATTTGCGGCCGAATATGGCGCATGTTGGCCGCAGCCCTTTTTGTTGATAAGACTTTTGCGTTTATTGGACGCCAGCTCGCTCATGGGAGAGCGCGTTACTCGGAGTGATTCGCCAGTAGTTCTTGTTGTAGTTCTTGTTGTTTTTCTTGTTGTTGCTGTATCGGTTCAAACATCGGGTGAGGCGGAGCGACGACGTGGCGTGAGATCTTCCATCATTGGCAGCTCAGTGCTTTATTTTTTTTCCACTCGCCGTCGTCGCCGTGCTTGCTGACAGCGTCCAGACGGCGGGCGACTTTTTTGACGGATACATACCTCCTCTCCTCGCTGCATGCGCGCCTGTGTGTGTGTGCGCGTGCGCTTCGTGTGACGGTGGGGAGGGAAAGGGCAGGAGAGGGTCAGTGCAAGGGGCGGGGCGGGTGAGTAGAGGAAGGAGGGGGGAAGATTCGTGGCTCGAGTTTGCCATATTGTATGGAAAATGGCACGTCCGGCGGACGGCTCTGGCCGAGGGACCCAGTCGTCGTAAACATGTCCACGGGTCAATACGGACTGGATGCACCTCCCATCAGAGCGCT
>NW_026267438.1:307668-320382 GCF_000697945.3 Frankliniella occidentalis | reverse complement strand
TCATAGACCTCGTATCCTGAATCCACTTTCTCTGATGACTTTTCTCATTGTCTTATTTTATTTTACTGTTATTTTAACCAGGATGTTTATGCGGATGTAGCTGATAGAGGCACAGCAGGTGACAAACCTGATGAAGTTTTGTAAGTACGCTTGCACCTTAACTAGCATTTAACATTTCAATTAAATGAACAACTTCCAATTGATTCCCTTTCTACATCTATTGATCTTTTTCAGCAATGCATCACAGGATCTTTCCTTCTTGCAAGCTTATGGTAATGTATAAAGATTTATAAATGTTCTCTGCAATAGAACTTAACTGCTTTTCATTTCACTGTTTTTCCCAATTTTAGGTGTACATGACGAAACTGTTCACACTCCTGCTGCCTCCTTGCTGTCTTCTGCTCCATCAACAATATTGCCTTCTGTCCCTTCTACAAGCGTGCCTTCTGTTCCTTCTTCAAGTGTGTCTGCTGCCACCCAAGACCAAGTTCTTGCTACTCCTAGAAAAACCATTGTGTTGTAAGTAGCCTACCCCTGAGATTGACCGAAGCATTAGAAGTAGGAAGAAAACTAATATTGCTACTTATTTTAATTTCAGGCAAAATTCCACAGCAAAACAGCACAGGAAAACAGCAAATAAAGGCAGAAAGTCAAAGTAAGTCCAGGCTGAAGAGGAGATTTGCTTCTAAGAAATGAACAAAATTTCAGTCACAGTCAGAAATATTTTTTTACATTAGATGTATAACTGGTAACACACTGCAAAAAGCAGATAGATTGAGATATAAGTCGGATGTTCCTGTATCCTGTATGCATTATTAGATTATTGATATTAATGCTAATAATAGATCGTGACAATTTGTTGTGAAAATAGTGAACTCTATAATGAAGTCGATAAGCTGTGAAGTCTTAAGCTAAAAATTCTTCCTATTTTATCACAGAGGCCATGCTCAGTCAGACAGTGATTCAGATGAGTACAGTCGTTCAGCCACTAACAGAAGACAGGAAAATATTGATAAATTGCTAAGTTTGGACATAGGTACATATGAAAAACAGAAGTGTTTACCAGAGCAACTCAAACTATAGAGATAACATAAATGCCATTTATTAGAATAATTTTTAAATTTTAACAGTCATGACCCTCTTACAGTTCTACCTAAGAATGGCCCAACATTAAAAAAAAAAAACAAGGCCAAAGGAAAAGGTGACTTTCTAGCAATACTTCTACTTTCTGACGATAAAATGTTTCAGTTAAACTCAACATGATGTTTTTTTTTTACACTCTTCTCTTGAGCAGAAAACACTGATCCAACTGAGCGGCGAGTAATGCCACAACGTGCTGTTAAGTGCAAGCCAACAGCATTGCGAGCCCAGCCAGGTGAGTGAAACAAACTATACCTGAAAATACAAGAAAGTATTCATGGGATAGGAAGTCATGTAAATGGTAAAATGGCTATTTAGGAACTCACATCATAATTTTGTTTGCTTTCAGAGAACAGCGATGACTTTGATGAATTTGAAGATGAACCGGATCAAGAAGTAGGAAGTGCTGAAGATGGCAGGAGGGGTCTCTTTGGTGAGGCAAACAGCGTTTCACAAAAGGTGATGTTTTGTTTCTAGCATCCACTCAATACCTCACTTTGTATTTTTTTGGTGACTTCTCCATTTCTTTTCCAGAAAACTGTTTCAAGGAGACCACGAGAGAAGGTAAATTCTTAACTAATCTTCAGTTGAATTTGATTCTGCAAAATAACAACACTATTTAATTACAGATATTTCGTGACATTGGGCAAAAACTAAACGAAACTGTGGCACTTCCTCAATTCCCAGAACATCTTAAGGAGTCTCTGATGAAGGGTCTAGTGTATGTCCATCAAAATCATACTAAAGCAATGAATGACTTTCTAATTAAACACATGATAAAGCAAACTGGTGGAACATACTTAGAAAAAAAGGAGCTCCAAATAATAAAAGCCCAGTTTGTTGAGCGATTAAAAACTATGGAAATGGATGAAGATCTGGTTCAATTTTACGGGGTGAGAAAAGTCAGTTTTCTGAATTGTCTGTACTCTAAATGGTTATCTGAATCTATGAAAATTTTCTGCTTGCACAAGGAAAATATCATCCAAAAATTGAGTAATTCTACGAGAAACAGGAACAGCCACATCAGAAACAGGAAACCAAGGTTAGCAGCAGCAAGAGCAGCTCGGCTTCTTTCACCACCACAGCGAATTGAAGAGTAAGATAAATACCATTTCAACCTCTTGAATAATCAAACAGTGAGATATAACTTGTTCTTCCTTTGTATAGGCCTGATGAAGATGAGAGTGAAGTGGCAGAAAGATTGCTGCGTAGTCCTGTTTTGAATAAGGAAGTTGTTAAGAACGCGCTCAGAAAGACACAGGAACGGGAGTCTTTTATTAGAGCAAACCCTGTCACAGAGACAATGTTAAGGTACCCATATCTCTCTGATGCAGAATTGGTAAGTATCAAGACTCTACAGATAGAAAAAACCCTGAGTTTTTCCTTGTGAAAAATGTAGTACCCACGTAACTGCTATTTGCATGTTTCTATTTCAGTTAGTTGAAGACTATGCAAGCAGAAAGTCAATGGAGGTCATAAAAATCAAGATGAACTTTGAACTAGATATCCTACCTCTTGCTACAGTTTTCAGCAAGGAAGATTGCCCACAGAGCGAGCTACAAAAGCTACAATTAATAAAGGAAATTGACACTTACTTCACTCAAAATGAACAAGATTGGCCATGCATCAAGTTGTGTTACGTAAGTGAAACCAATAGGAATATTTAGTAAAACTGTAGATTAGCAAAACAAGAGATGAGATGTGTTAAATTGGCATTCAATATTATACTCATACCTTGACTCTGCTTCCTCCAGGATCAATGTGGTGGTGTGCCAGTCAGTGAAATTCCACGTGGACAAGCACCAGCGATAATAGCTGTAACAAATGACAAAGATATAACTAGTGTCCACCTGGTGTTTAATGGTGGTATTTTAATTTCACATAAGCAGCCAACAGCATTTCTAGCAACTGCTTTGACCTTAGGTAGTTACTATGTCTTTGACATAAACTTTCCCGATGCATACATGAGGCTACTTAAAGTGCTTGACTGTATATTGCACAAAACGGAACCAAGCTCCAGAGATGAGACAGATGTAAAAACCTTCATGAAGAAAATGAAAGAAGCAAGAAGATTTCTACTCAATTCAATACAGTAATCTTGAAGTAAAATATGCTCAACAGATAAATATTAGAAATTGTAAAAAATATGTATAGTTTCAGTAGCTTAAAAGAACAGTATCCACAATGAATTTGTTTGTCAGGAATTGTTTGAATAGATACATGGTATCCAAGGAAAATGATCACTTCCAATAACATTCCCAGACGGTTCCCAGATAAGAAATTAAGACTGATGTTATTATAAACTTTAACTTCAAAAATGAAAAATTTAATTAGATATAAAATTAGAATAGGAAATTAATTTATCTATTGTTTTAATTATTTTGATAATCTATACAAGCGTTAGGAATAACCAGTTCATCACCTAACAGCGTTGAAATCAGTAAAGATTCCTTAAAATTGTCCAAAGAAAGTTCATTGTCATCAACTGCAATGTAAAAGATTTGATTTTCAATAGAAGATATTTTAGAGTACCTCTCTAGATTAACAAAGAAATCAAAAAGATGAAAAATATGTAATTGTTTAAACCATCACCACCACATATTTCAATAAATATAAATGATTCACATACCTTGTCACTCCTTTTGTAAAGTATCTCACTCAATGGTAATTCGCCAGATTAAAACAAGCAGAGAAAGAGTCAACGGCATTCAAAGAATATGCATTGGACAAACCTGCCACACAAAAAGAAATTATGAATAATGAATCCAGTATAACTGCTAGTGTGATACAAAACTTATCAACTACTTTATTATACTGTACCAGAGTCTAGGAGGTAGAACGATTTTAATTCTCATCACAGCAGATCTTGATCCTGCTCATCCATTTCCCCAGGTGAGGATGGTAATGTACTGATCATGGATCACTGGTACTCTTGTCACATGGATAAGGAATGGGAGAAGAGTGTTCATCAGTATGCTGTCAAGTACAGAATTTTAGTCAAAAGCTCAGAGGTGAATCCTACAAAACAGAAAACAGCAAATTGTTAGACTGGATAATGTGACACAATATAAGGGTGCTCCTAGAATGTCTACTAAGCTGTCTTTCTAGACAGAAATCTCGGAGACAAAGTGGAATTTTTGGGGGGGTTCAAGTTATTAAGAAAGTCTAAGTGTTATACTATTTAATAAAGCCCAACTGACGACCAATATTACAAATTTGATTGGCTGTGGTTGCCAATTTATGGTTTTAGCTTCAGAACTAAGTAAAACATTATTATTACTTCAAGAAAAATATATTATTGGTCGTCAGTTGGGCTCCTATTAAATAGTGTTACACTTCCCCGTTCTGAGTAACTTGAACCACAACAATAATTGCAGCTTGTCTCTGAGATTTCTGTCTAGAATGCCAACTAAGAACAAGACACTGGGGGCACCTTAAGATTTTTAATTTTATTTCACCTGTGTCTAGAGGGTAGAACAATTCTAATTCTATTCACAGCGCTGATCATGGCTCAGTTGGTATTCTTGTCACACGGATAAGGAATGGGAGACGAGAGTTAATCTGTATGCTGTCAAGTACAGCATTTTAGTCGAAAGATCAAAGGTGAATCCTACAAAACAGAAAACGGCAAAGTTGTTAGACTGGATAATGTGACACAATGTCTATAAGATATTTAATTTTACTTTACCTGTGTCTAGAGGGTAGAACGATTTAAATTTTGTTCACAGCACAACCTGCTCAATTATTTTCCCTGGCCTAAAGATGGTAACGCGCTGGGCTCAGTTGGTATCCTTGTTGGACGGATAAGTAATGGGAGTAGGTAGGACCAACTCGTGAATTTGCTCTGAAGGAAAACCTACCAAGCAAAACAAAAAATAAAAAGGTGTTACCTGATTATGTTATTCAAAGTCTATGAGCTATTTCACTTTTTGTACCTTTATTGTACAACTGACCTAAAACAAAACATATGACTATCAATTTTTTGTTGTGTTTTTAAACTTTGTGACAAAGTTACTTTAGTTTGTAGACAGATATAAACTTGTCTTTAAAGACTGTTTGCCTTTGTAAATTAGAAAACTAATTTAAAAACCATAAATTGATGTCCAGGCAAAATACAGATGTTGACTTGTAGTTTCTGTAATTTTTAAAATACATATTATATTCAAGAGGACAAAACTAGCAGACGTACTAAGTTGATTGATCCTCTTCATAAACTGACCACACAAAGTTTCCTTATTAAATTGAACTATGTACATTTCGCATAATGCTAATAAGCAAGAGCTTTCTTCGTATTACTGAATGTCAATCTTGTGATGAGAAACTTTTGTCTGTGTTCACAATATTGAATGTAATGAAATCCAAGCATAAATAGCCCCGAGTCAGAGAAGAAAGCTGGTAGACTACGCAGAAACTTCCAACATCTACTGCCGTCAACGTAGAAACCTGGTATGGAAATGAAACAAAAAAGACAAAGAGTTATTAACTGAGTAAATTTAGATTTGTATCAAAATCTAGCATGTATGTAATTTCTCTTACAACTGATAAGATGGAGAAATTATTTATCAACTCTTAACAAGCATTGCCTGAACAATTCCCTTTCCATGCAAATGCAAAATAAGAAAAACGAATCTCATACAAATGAGAATCTTCTCAGCACAGGCTGCTATAGAATTAGAGAATTAGAGAGTTTGCAGACTATGGAGAAGCCTATTTCACCAATAGGTCAAGCAGAGCTTGGTTTAAATGGGAATTTCTGTAAATAAAAAGGAAACAGTACTATAGCATAACAAATGGATTAATATATACATATTCTATGTTTAAATGGAAGTGGGTGGAACTTACCAGAGGTACAAACTGAATGTCTTGAGTAAGAAGTTTCTAGAGGCTCAGTTGATTTTCATTTTACCAATTAACATATAACTGTATCATAAATTTTTGTCACTATGGTTTTGCTGCTCAACAAGTTTCAAATGCAAACTTCAATTAATTACAAACTGTTTTCAAAATCAAGAAAATTTAAAATCTTGATGCAGTGTTTCTGAAATTAAAAAAAAAAATAAACATGAGATTCAACATAAAGAAAGTTGCAAAAGCTATAAGTTGATATTTTTTTATTAAACTTACCATAAGTAGACTTTTAATTTGATCCAACCACATTTTGCAGAAGGAGATAGGCAAGAGCCTTCCTCTTATAGTTGAAAGTAAATCTTGTAATAGGAAACTTATGACTTAGCTCAGAATATTTGACAGAGTAAATCTCTCTAGAGCATGACACAATATGATAAGCATGTAACTCCGGCACAAACTTTGTTTTGTACCTGTTGTAAACAAAGGCATATTCTCCATCAACAATATAAAGTGCAGAAATTCTTCCAAATACAGTTTCTTCTGAATTTGATTTATCATGCTGAAGCAAAAGCGAAACACCTTCATGCCAACGATTTGAATGTACAACAACTTCTTTAATTTTGATAATACTGTCAGTCTCGCAAAGGTGTGGGAATTTTTGCAGGAGGCAATCTTTCTCACCCAATGTGTCAAGTGAAACTTCTGATCTGCCTTTTACAACATCACCTGCATAGAGAAACTTTCCTGTGTCTTTGTCCTTCATAATATCAGCACTTCTTTCAATTAGGACTCTTGAGGCCGAAGAGAATGCATAGTCCTTCATGTTATGGATAACCGCAGCAATGGAGGTAAATTTACTATGCATCGCTTCAAAATGAAAACAACCATGCTGGCGGATTGGTCCAAAGAGTCTAACTTGGGATCCCAGATGTACGAGGCAATGTAATTTCAGAGTCCTGACTCTAGGGTACAATTTCTTGAAAGAAGAACCAAAGTCATCAACCAACTCATCAATATGACAAATATCTGAGCTTGTTAGTTCAAAGCTCATGCAAAGATTGACAAGTTTAATAAGATTAATAACAAGATCAATTTTTTCTTTTGGACAAACACCATGAACTGCAAAGGGAAGAAGATTCAATAAAACTAGCATTTGTGAACCACTTTGACGTAACTTCTTTCCAGTTAGGTGCTCCTTTAGGATAAGACTTGGTTTTGATGAATTAAGGTGTCCAAGATTCGAAATATTCTGGATAATATCATTGACCACTTCCAACCGAAGTATAGGTTTCATTCTTCTTCTAGCAACTTTAGGTGCAATACACAAATCTTTCAACACTAAACGAATAACATTTTCAACTACTCCCTCAGCCAATAAATGTAGGGGATCTAGAGGTAGACACTTGGTTTCATCAAAGCCAGGAAGCCCAGCTAATAAACATTCACGATTGATACCATAGTTTATAGAAGGATTTTCTGATACCTGCTTGAGAGAAACTTCCACTTCAGAATTAGCAATATCAATATCACTAATTTCAACTTCATTTTCATCAGAAACTGAACTTTGAGTAGCTAAGACCTCTTGCACTCTTGCTCTATGCACTGCCAATTTGCGAATTAATGCAATGTTCTCACGAAAATGACTGCACATTTCTGCTGATGTCACTAAGCAAATTCGACAGGGTCTAAAGGCGGACCATGTCTCTTTGAAACCTCCAAGATTTGCTGCAGCAGGGTTGTCAGCAGCAATAAATAGAAGTATTCCAAAAAATCTGATAATTTCGTTGTTGATGGTCAGCTCAATACCTTCAGTTCCAAGTTTTCTTATAGCCTCCTTAAAATCCTCCATGAAGTATTTATTTCCCTTTTCCTTCGCAACTTTGGTCTTTACAATAGCCATAAGATTAATTGCTTTAAGGGTGGAACGCTTCTCTGGAGGTATGTTAGCCAATACCCAATAAAACATTCTGATATTCTGACTGCCAGACTTCGACTTCAATGCGTCACAAGGGTCAACATCATCTAAATGAGCAGTAAATACTAAAGTCACTTCCTTTTTCTTATTTTGACTCTGAACAACTGGGTGGTATTTGTAGAAGAGACCATCTGTCACTGACTTAAAAACACCTGGTTGCGAGGGCAAAGGGTTCTTTACACATTCCATAATATCTTTACAATGAAGAAGTTGTTCCAATTGAGGAACAAAGGGAACTCTGTAACCAAACTTGGTGGGTTTTTTACAGGGTTTTCCAGCTCTGATAACAGTTGTTGATTCTAAAACAATTTTCTGCAGAGAAACATTGCGACCAGCGCTTTCAATCCGGATGTATGCATCCAAGTATGGTTTAGAACTGACGCCCGCAAATAAAGACTGCCCTTTATATCTATCTATGACAGCTCGAATTTCCTTCACCATAATGTAACCATCTCTGTTAGAGAGTACAGAGTTCATTTTATCCTGCAACAGAAAATTTGGTGGAATTAGAACAAACCGGGTCTCAAAGTGGAAAAATGTTTATCAAAGAAAAACAAATAAATGTCATTACATTTAAAACATCCAGAAATAAGTTCAGAAGTTTATCCACACCGGCTACAATGGCATTGGTAGCTTTCTGGCTAGTCTTGCAATTATCTCTGATGCCAGACAAGACTTGAGCTGCCTCTCTTTGCAATATTTTGGCAGCACTAAGCTGTGGTGGATCTACATCCATGGCTGGAATAGTGTGAGACAAAGGTATTACAAAATAAGATAAAATACAAGATGTATACCATGAATTTGATAAAATAATTAAATAATTAGACATCAGAAAGGAAGGAAAGAAATTACCTTCCATTTTGGAGTTGCTAAAGATCACACAGAGAATAAAAATAGTGCTGAGCCAGTTAACCTCCCTTCTTTGCTACCTGAAATAGTTCAAACAAGAGACGAAATAAGACATGAAGACTAAGCAGTGAATCTGATTCTGAGAGTAAAAATGTTAATTTTCGTGTACATACCAAATGCAGGGACCGTAATGCGCATTAGGAGTGCAGACTGTACATGTTAACATTCTTAGGGACAATACAGGTGGGTTCGGATGTTCGACGTAACCTCGACTTCGTTCTAAAGAAGAAAAAGTGAGTTATTCTACTTGGTTAAAAAGAAAGACTCTTACTAATGTTAACCTTCATGAACCTATTTTAAATTAAAACAACGAATAGACATATCAGCAAAACAAAACATACGATCTGCACAAAATTCCCAAACACTCTCAAACTCAGTCGAGAACGGTCCATCTGCACCCAACATGGTAATGACGACTTTTCCCACCGGAGGGCGCACACATCCCGTATACACTGTTTGGTATAGTTGGTAAGCCGTGAAAGAAAGAAACAAATGACGACTATGAACGATGCAAACAACAACAACATAACCAAAACAAATAACTTTCGCGAAAAAAAAATGGAAGCTGTATGGTATGAGTTGTGCCCTAATACTTTCAAATGTGATATTTCCGCCTTTATTGTGTGTCCGCGCTTGTCTCTCACAGCTTCTTACGCGCGACAGTAGTCTGTTCGTTTGTGAGTGTTGAGTGCTGTGTGTGTCAACCATAACAGGACAATAACTGAAGACTTTACTATGTGGCCTACCCTCAGTAAGGTTATTTTCTGCTGTGCTTCAGCTGTAGAGAGCATCTGGTTGCTAGCTTTCCTCATGATGTTTGGATGTGGATAAGATACATATGGGTGAGTGAAAATCTCAATAATACATTAGAAAGGAATTTATTGTTTCTAGATGTAGTTCAGGACATGGAAAATTGAATCACTGCAATATTATCATGCCGTTTTGGTGTGAAACAACAACCTGTCGTATTCGATTCCTTGATTTTTAGTTCATGACTGGCCGTCAGTCTGGCTGTCATGGAGAAATTAGAAACCGAGCCGTACAATCACTCGGAAGGAACTCTATCTGAATGCAGCTGCTTATTTTGTTGAATCAGGCGCGTGCATAGGAATGCACGCTAAATTTACAGCGTGCATCCTGATGCATGCTAAACTTACAGCGTGCAATAGAATGCACGCTTTACTTTTAGCGTGCAATGGAATGCACGCTTTAATTTTAGCGTGCATTGGGATGCACGCTGTAAATACAGCATGCATACCATGCATGCTGAAAATAAAGCGTGCAATGCATGCTGTTGAGTTTTCAGAGCCTCCAGCGGGCCTCCAGCGGGCCTCCAGCAGGCCTTTAGCAGGCATGGTGCAGCAGTCGCTCAGCAGCCTATCCGCCCTGCCCCCCCAAGAAGCTCATCCTGTCAGCATCAAAGAAGAAATGTTAAGAGAATTTATATAAGGCGCTCAAACGCACACGGAGGTCAACAAATTAACTCCGCCTTACTACTTCCGACAATCCCCTTTGAACGCGCGCGACTGTACTCCTACCCGCAGCTCCAGCCCCACCGGCCCGCCCATCCCTCTCCGCCCTTGTCGGACGACGCTCCGCTCTGTCCACACGCCCCGCTCGCCCCGCGCCGCGTCTCCCTCTCCGCTCGTAACTCGGCCGTCAGTGCATGAATACGCACTAAAAAGCGTCCGTAACTGATACCTGAGAGGGTTATGGCCGGCCTCATGCGCCTATAATTTATATCCAACATCTTTATGGCCCTCGGCTTCTCATTATTTTGTAAAAACAATTCCTCGGGCTGCCCGCCACGTCTCGACTCTGCTCGGCTCTGCTCGGCCCAGCTCGGCTCCCGATGGCACGCGATAGTGCCGGCGCCCGGCCGCCAGGGCGCGCCAGGAGCCCCGCCGCGAGAGGTCGGGGGTTCGCGCCCCCGCCGGGTCGGGTCCACGCGCCAACGGGGCCGAACCTTTACGGTGTTTTAAAAGCCCAATAAACGGCGGGCCGCACCGCCAGGGGAGTGCGTTTAAAAGGCTCATCGCCGAGTGTTTGTGTTGTCATTACAAAAGCGTATAGTGTCCTTTTGGCCTTTTTAACCGTCGATAAATGAATACGTCTTCGTCGTTAAAGGACTGCCGGACTTGTTTGGTTGGCGCCCGTGATGCGTGGAAGCCGCTGCCCGGCCGCCCACCAGGACAATCTATTTTATACACACTTCTCTGCAGTTAACGCCTGGGTGTAAATTACCAGACCGAGGTTCACGCGTTATACGCCCTCGTAAAGAAGGTTACCGCGTGCTTTACAAATTATAACATCGCGCCTGTGTTAATCGGGAAATCAATCGAGAGAGAGAGAGAGTATAGTGAATGAATGCCACATTTGCGGGCGCCTGCCTGTCAATAGCCGCCCCTTCCCTCCCCCATCAGCAGCCACCTTGTGATTTTGTCTGCTGAGCGGGAAAAGAGGACAGTTATTCGTTTTCTAGTTTTTCTCCCCTCTCCCTTGCTCCTCCATTATATTCTCTTTTCTTTTCTCTCGGAAATCGTCATTTTCGTGTCGCCTTGCTCTAATCAAAGCAACTTGTCGATGCGGCCTCCTCGGCTGTCCCAATCTCTTTCCCTGCACCGCTGTCTCGTCCCTTTCACATTCCCTTCCTTCTATCACGTATGATTGTCATCCCTCTTTATAGACTCTCAATGATTATTGACCTAGATTTTCTGGAATGGTAAAATTGAGTGGCTACTTGCCGACATGATGTATACCAATATAGACCCTCGAAAATGGATTTTCTACAAACAGAAGAATTACCAACGTATTTTTTTTTAAATGTGATAAACCCTTCTGGCATGTGATCTGTTTCTGGCCGCATATTTACTCCTATTTTTAAGACAGCCTCCCCTGTGCTTCGTGATGGTGCAAGGCGGCCTTCATTTCGTCGCGTCTTTGATTTGTCGCCCTGCCCCGCCCCCGCGCGCCGACGGCGCCGACCACGCCGCGCAGATCAGACGACGGGCGCGATGAGCCATCAGCGGGCAGCTGCTGCCGCCGTAAAGAAATCAAGCGGTCGGGATGAAATCTCTTGTCAAATCCGTCCGAAGGCGCCATCCAGGGCGCCTGCGGCGGATGAAAAAGAAATGGAGCGAGCAAGGCGGGGGAAATAATGGCGGGAAAATTGCAGAGGAGCCATAGCGGGAGCTGTCACACCAGGCAGAGGATGGGAGAGAGAGAGAGAGAGAGAGAGAGAGAGAGAGAGAGAGAGCAGGGTGAGGGCGTGCATAGTGGAGGCGTTAGTACGCTTGTTAAGCCATCCGAGCTTTCACTTTAGCGTAGAGAAAAACCGTTTGGAGGGTATGTAGTACATACCCATAGGACACTTTTAAGAAGTGGTGCCCAAGCCTACTCCGCGTGGGGACCGCTCTACGGGGGGTTGCATACCCAGCAGGGGCAGGGCTTAGAAACCCCCTACAACATGGTTTTTCGACCGGGAAAGGGTCGCAATGTATTCTCTCATGTAAACTGCACTAGAAAATTACTTGCCGGAAGTGATTAAAGCAGGTTGCCTACCTCTAGGCGTCAAAATATCACTAAAACCATAAAAATACACTAAAACGTGGGGTTTTGTTTAATTCATCCGCGTCGGACTGTCTGTTCATGAATGTGCGCATGTGTGCGCGTGTTGTGTGCGTGCTTGTGTGGGGCACTGGTGGGGTGGGCTTAAGTCAGTTTTTTCGGGTGTTAAAGGGTTGGTATTTTCCAGAGAAGTTCTGGAAATCAACTTTTGACGCGTGTCGTGCAGCATTTGTCAACTGCCTTGTTATACGGTATGTGAACGCTACTGAAGTTGA
>NW_026267438.1:295873-302833 GCF_000697945.3 Frankliniella occidentalis | reverse complement strand
CAACCCCCTCTGCTCCATTCTCACCAAGTTTGCGGCCCAGCGGGACATAATTAATAACGCGTGCACGCAAGCCTCACCTCCTTCTTACCGGGCGGCAGTATAGTCATCGCTCTCATTGAGCGAGGCAAAATTGTCTCACTCATTTCGAGCACGACACCTCACTCAAAGGTTTTCAGTGGACTAACTGTTTACTTAGGCCGTTAAGTTGTTAAGTAAGTTAATGGCTGTTTGTCATTTTATACCTCTTTATACATTTTAAGCCTTCATGTTTTTCTTTAAAATTTACAACTTTGTGCCATATTTCAATGCGGCGATAATATTATATAGCAGTTTTGGAGCGCGCGCCGCGCCCTTGGCGTCGCACCGCACTTTGCGCCGCTGTCAGGCACTCGCGGTTTGCAGAGCAGTAGGAGACCCCCGGGCCGGCAGGACCCGGCGGAGTCGTGCGGCGGACAGGCGTACGTGGCGAGGGAGGAGGGGCGGTGTGGGCCCGGCCCCGGCCCCGGCCGGGTGGGCAGTCCACGCCCCCGGCCCGTCTGACCTCAGGACCCCAGGAGCTGGACGCTGACGAGTCCCGCACAGTCTAATTCGCTCCTTCATCATCGTCACCCTGGCAGGGCGGGGCGCGCGGGGGGCGGCCCTTCCCGGGGGCGGGAGGGGGGCGGGCTGGGGGCTGGCCGAGGGTGGGCCGGGGGCAGTGCCAGGGCAGCGCCGCCCTCGACGGACAGGCCGGGGGGATTCATTCAGTGAGCTGTACTGGACGCGCCCCGCTCGAGGTGATGATAGTGGAGAGGCTGGGCCGTGTGGTGCCGCTGTGCTGCTGCGGTAATGAATAGGGTGTGGATGTCACCGTGGATATGTCTTTTGCTGAAAATGACGACTCAAAAGCGTTAAAGCACACCACGGAACCCCCCGGGGGGTCCGCCGTAGCCTGGCCGTAGCCGCGACGGACGGGATAACTGATTATGCTCTGGACGTCGTCCACCACGCCGCGCCCCGACAGGCCCACACGTCTAGCCCACCCCCTGTACCTTGGGGGTGTGCGCGTCTCTCTCTCTGTTTCTCTGTCTCTCTCTCTCCCTGTCCGCTGGCTGTCCACGTCAAGCCTCCGCCCAGATCGCCCGGCGGTCCTCCGAGGCCCCCGTCCACCCCCCGCCACGCCGCGCCACGCCACGAGAACAAAGGCCACCCCTTGCGTCCCTCTATCCGTGCGCATTAACACGCCGGGCTTCTGCTGCGGGGCCTCACTAACACATTTTACTGTCAATTTCGGCCGGGATAGGACGACGGGGATGGAGGACCATTCCGGCTGGTCATTCCCCGACGCCCCGGCCAGCTGTGCTTGAGAGTGGCGGCTCCGAGAGTAGGGTAGGTAGTAGGGAGGGAGGAGCGAGTTTGTGCGGAGTTGGGGTTGATGTTTTGTGAAGGCTTCCTTGCAGGTAGCGAGCCGCGCACCCCGAGCGTGATTGACTGCGCTAATTGATTGATGTTTTAGTGTGATGATGGATCCTCTTCGCGCGAGCATCAGTCTTGCGCTATTTTCAGCCGCTGTCGTTCCGCGGCCATTCATGCGGCGCTTAGAGACGTTTTCCTCGGCAACCTTCTAAGGACGAGTTTAAAATAATGATTGCGGCTTGTGACCCCCCCCCCCCAACTTTGACCTAAATAACTAATGGTAATCGGGTAATATAATCATTTTCGAAAATGTTATCACATTTCCCTCATCTAACACTTTTGTTCCCACCAAATTCTGATAATTGATGAGTGAGACAGGATCGCGATTCGAAAAGTTGGGCATGCCTGTGCTAAATTGAAATCGGTTTATTGTCTCTTCTTGCGCTTCTCAAGCAATTCCGAGACCAATTCTTCCAAGGGTTTCTAAAAATCAGAATGTGGGTGAACTCGGTTGGCATGTGTTTTCTCGGATCTGTCTGCGTGCCATGAGCGCCAAACTGACGAATTCATTCGCGGAATTCCTAGCGCAGGCGCCCTTCATTGTCAGAAAAACATCCCCTGGAACATGACGTGAGTTGACGTGCTATCGTCTCTGCTGTTCTTGCGCGCCGTTCTCCCTATCTCTCTCCCTCTCACTCCTGCCCTCATCACTGTGCACTTTTGTTTCGTGTATCAGAGATCCCCCCGCGCGCACCCGCCCCCCCTATTTCTCTCGCTCGCTCGCTCTATCTCCCCCTTTTTCTGTGTCTCACTTCCTCAGTTCGCGGCAGACTCCTTCCCTCTGCCTGGTCCCTCTGTGTGCAGCGCTCATCACCAACCACGACGAAGAAGAAGGCACCCCTTTTTTGTGGTGACAACCCTGCTTGGCGTCAAGCAGTGAAGCAGAGGGGTGCACGATCTAGTTTATCACTGCGCTGGACTCTCCTGGCCTATCTCGCTCCGCGCAGCGCCATCATCCCTGCGCACCGATGATTGCCGATAATTGAAAAAGTTTTGATCATTTATAAAATCCCAGGTAAATTATTTGGGCATTTATAGAATTTTCG
Organism: Frankliniella occidentalis; assembly: GCF_000697945.3. Classification (NCBI taxonomy): domain Eukaryota; kingdom Metazoa; phylum Arthropoda; class Insecta; order Thysanoptera; family Thripidae; genus Frankliniella; species Frankliniella occidentalis. The sequence goes on along the minus strand of NW_026267438.1, from coordinate 300,332 downwards.
TTTCCGTCATAAAACATGCGTAAAGTTTCTCAGACATGTTTCGACGTATACACACTTTCCACAAAATGCCAATTGTTCTGCGTGTCGTTCTCGTTCATACATTTTCGGCGCTGTGTGAAAATTTCAAAACTTGCGCGAGTCGCGTCGTGACTGCTTGTCAGACGCACGGTCAGCGCGGCTGGTGCTGGCCTGGCCCGGGTTAATCAGAAGGGGTACTGCTCGCTGCTGGCCGCTGCCGCCCGCTGCTGTACCTGTCGCCGCGCTGCCGCCGCCCATTGTCTCCCCGCAAGCTTGTAATGAGAGGCGCGGCTGGGGAGATACGGCCGATAGAAGCCCGATGGTATCTGAACTCTCCCCCCTCCGCTCTCTCAAGAAGGGATTCACACCTGCGGCTGACATTCTCTCTGTACACTTGTTGTAGTGCGCCGCTTAATTTTTTTCGTTTCTCTTCTTTTTTCTTTTTTTGGGGGGTGGGGGGCGGTGGCGGGAGAGTGTTATCGTTGTGGCTGGCGGTGTGCGCAGACTTTGCTGTTTAGGCCTGCACCATACCGTATATCGCTTGGGGGTGTGACCAACGCCCTCCCCCTTTCCCCTGTCAGCTCCCTGAAGAACCCTCTCCGCTCGCTCCGCGTCAGCCCCCCCTCCTCCTCAGGCCCTGGAGCTACTATCCGGAGGGACAGCGGACGAACCGGGACGGGACGGGTCCCTTTGTTTTCGCATGTTGAGCGGGCGGCCTGTCTGTCAGGGGCAGCGCGCGTACGTGGTGGGCGCCCCGGCCGCCCCGGCCGGCGTCCCCGTCCCCCATCGACCCGAGGGACGGCGTCAAGACGGTCTATGGCCGGGACGCGCCGGGGGGCCGTAGGGGACCGTAGGGGACCGGCCAGTGATAGCGCCGGATAATTATGTTTTCACTTGATTTGGCGCGGGCGCGGCGACACTCATTGGCCGTGATGCCTCGGAGCGGCGCCGCCGGAGATACACTGCGATGTATAGACCAACATACGGAGGCTGCCCGCTCCGGCTCCGCGTCGCAGGGGCGTTGCCGCACCGCCCGTGATGTGATGGGCAGCCGTAGAAATTATATCGCACAAAGTCTACGCTCCGCCACGCCCCGCCACGCCACCAGAAGCCTGCCCGCCACGCCCCTCGTGGCAGGAGGTGTTATTAGAAATGCCGGCAGCAGGCGCCCCTCACGACGACGAGTGATGTGGTTTTATGCGTCGCAAGGCGCCGGTCAATGACATTTCTTTTTTTCAATGTTGGCGCCAAATCGTCTTTTGCCTTTCACTTCCCGCCTCTCTCTCTCTCTCTCTCTCTCTCTCTCTCTCTCTCTCTCTCTCTCTCTCTCTCTCTCTCTCTCTCTCTCTCTCTCCCTCTCTCCCTCTCTTCCCGCCTCTCTCTCTCTCTCTCTCTCTCTCTCTCTCTCTCTCTCTCTCTCTCCCTCTCCCCTCCCTCCCTCCCTCCCTCTCCCTCCCTCCCTCTCACTGTCTCTTTATTTTGATTTGGTGGAGCTGTGAGCTGTACGTTGCGCTGCCCCTTCACCTCGCCTTATCCCAGCAGGGCCCTGCCGTCCATCTGTGCGTCTGGCGGATCTGCGCGGGCTGGGCGGGGGCGGGGCGGGGTGCGGCGTGGCCGGCGGGGCCTGCCTCACCTCCTTCTACCCATCTCTGGCGAGCAGCAGTAATTCGCGCCGACTTATGAGCCGACTCGGCCTCCGTGTCAGACCGGATCCGCGCTGACACCGCAGACCCCGCCCCGCCGCACCCCGCCTTTGTCGCGAGCGTAGCGCCTCTCTGTTTTTCGCGACTCGCTCTAGTTCGGCGTCCGCGCCTTGGACGAAGGCGCGTTTTGAGAAGGTTGGAAACCGGCCGCTCGTGCAGCAGGTACGTTTAATTCCAGCTCATACGCTGGTGTGTAATCCCTCCCTCTTGACCGTCATTAGAAATGTGATTTCATAAACGATCCGTATGGTAGTAACTTGCTATAGCGACCTGCGCGGATATCTTCTTGTCGTGAAACGGATAAAGCATCGTGTCCGTAAGGGTTTTGATGATGTAGTAGTAGTGAGCGCAGCCTTTACCTGCGTGTCGGGCCCCTCCCCCTGCCGCCTCGCGCCGCGTCGGTACGTGCGTCGACGTGTCGTACATTGGAGCACGCGGTCTGTGTGTGTGTGTGTGTGTGTGTGTGATGGTGCTACAAGACCGCCCGGTAATAAAGCTAATTTATCGAATTATATTTCTGCTCAGCCTCTTCATCCTCATTGGGCCGCCGGGGCAGCGGTAATGTGTCCTGCCCGGCCGGCCGATTCAGCTCTAATCCGCGATGGATATTTTCCCTCTCGCCCCCCCCCCTCTTCCCTCCCCCCACCTGCGCCCCCCGGCGGCGTGACACGTTAACGTGAGCTATGTGTGCGAGTAGCTTGGGTGTAGCTTGGGCTATTCTTGATTAGGTCGTTACAATTTATAATCCTTATTTTGCTCGTAATCCAAGCTCGTATGCGCACGGGCGCTTTCAATGGGAGCTCTTAGAGGCCCCGCGGCCCTCTGCGCTCCCGAGGATGGATGACACCTGGGAGGTGGGAACGGTCGTACGGCTCCGAACCTACGTGATGGCATTCCCCATCTTTTCCTTGGTCTATCCCGCTCGGTACGGACGCAAACGCGGGTAACTGTACCTGAAAGATCATCCCACGTTTCGCTTTGGTAAATCACCCGACATGGCGTTTCTCAAGTAGTTGGCTATTAGCAGTCCAACTCTAAATGTCTCAGGTTTTCGCTCAGCTTTCCCGCATCAGCTATTTGCCGACCGAGAAGCCCCCGCCGATGACCAGTGCTGGCGGCCGGGAGGACTACGAGCGCCTGAAGCTGCTGCCCCCCCCCCCCCTCGCTGCAGCAGTGATTCGCTGTCGGGTTTGTCATACAACAAAGGCGATGAGCCAGGGCCCTGGGCGCCCCGGGGCCAGGGCCGCCCCTGTACCCGTGTCGGACCATCGGGTACCCGCCCGTGTTGGCAAGCCAGCAACAAGAATTATTATCGTGGTCTCAAAAGTAAAACTTGGTTTAGAATTGCGGCTGCAAAATTAAATGCCCCATATCTTTTATTTTCCTGATGGTCTGTTCTCTTCCTCGCTATATACCTCTCTCATTGCATTTGGTCTATGATGGGAAATTTTTAAGCGTTTTGTAGAAGACTGTGTAGGTACTGTACGTGAGGGAAATGTTTGCGGTCGCAAAGGCCGGAGTTATCGGCAGCGCTGATCCAGGAGCCACGATATTCTGGAATGGGTAGAAGCAGGGGGGCGGCACGGCAGAGTGCATCCGCGCCGACGATCGCCGAACAAATTGTACAGAATGGCGAACACATCTAGGCGCTCGTGTCTGCAGGGCGGCGAGGGGAGGGGGGGGGGGCTGCTTACCAGTCCATCTGCTTGTAAAAGGGCCGCCCCCAATGGCCAGCCGTATCGTTAAAGGTATGGAATGTGGTGCATTGTATGTGGGGGCCCATCGGAAGTGCACGACCTGGGGCTGTGTAGTAGTCGAGGATGAGAGGAGACCGCTGGACTCCGAGACGTGAGGCAAGGCACTCCTTTGCCATTCGTTATTAATTTTCACCATCACGTCTCGTGATGTATTTGCACGCATTGTCACTTTGGCGTGGCGGCGGCGGGTCAAGGGAGTGAAGGCGCGCGGCAGCACGGCGGCGGAGCGGCGCAGGAGAATGGGGACAGAAGAAGAGTGTCGAGTTGACGAGTGTCGAGCCGTCAGACTAGCGCGCGCGCACGGCGAGACAGCGCCAGTCTTAATCTGACGTTGAAGCGACGTCCCGACGGTAAAGACACTGCGACTTGTTAGGGTCGCGCGCAATAACACTCATTTGGGGCCCCCTCCACCTGTGCCTGCGCCGCGGCAAAGAAGAACATGGCGTTTAACAAAGCTCTAGGCGGCTACCGGGTTACCTGGCACCTTCACACCTAAGAGTAGGGCTAGGGCTACAAGCAACATTTTGCTACATCTCCCTCACCCCATTATCCACAAGAGGGCGAAATCACTAGGAATCAAGAATTTCGGGATTCAAGTGCACGTATCAAAAGGGAGTTATTGCCACCTCGACTTTAAGTACACTTTTTGTACACTACTTTGGCCTTTAACATTTTTTTGTAGGTTTTTCCATGCGGAGACTGAACCCAATGTCAAAACTTTCTAGGCATTCTAAAAATGTAAAACCACCGAAAAGTTGCAATACTCAGCATGTAGTAAAAACAACGAACGTTGTGACTGGCCGACATCTCTGATAGCAAGCACAGCTCATGATCGCCTAGTCGACGCAAGCGGAGGCAGGCGCCTGCGGTGTCGGCAGGCCCGTCGGACAGGCGAGCGGAGCACGCTGCCTACCCTACAGGGTGCGGTGCCGCCAGCGTCAGCGCGCCTAGGAGCCGCACGGGGCGGCGGCAGGCCCGTCA
>NW_026267438.1:291212-295823 GCF_000697945.3 Frankliniella occidentalis | reverse complement strand
GGAGAACCGTAATCCAAGATGGCGGCCGCCCGCAGGGCTTAAATATAGACCTTTCGTAACTTGGTATATTGTGAAGTGCAGCGCATCCCTACACATGTTTTCGGCGTCGACCAGTTCGGATATGTGTCTTGGTAGTTCATTTGACCAACAGTAACCCTAGAAAACATTATTGTGGCCCACTGCGCACCGATAGAAAAATGTCCTATTATGAAACACCGTTCGGGTGACGTCTGGCTCTCAAAAGTCATCACACAAGAAACAAAGCCCCAATATCTGGTGAGATGCCTTCTTCGACTTAATTGTTAGGGTTGCGATGGCGAAACCAACGACGACGTAAATAGTTTTTGCAAAGTTTTAATAGTAACGCCTCCGAGGAAAGCCACGCGGACGCAATTTGCACTTGTCAGTATAACTCTTTCTAATAGTGTAATGGGTGTAATTAGAGTATCACACAGGCCACAGTAATGTTTTCTAGGGTTACTGTTGGTCAAATGAACTACCAAGACACATATCCGAGCTGGTCGACGCCGAAAACATGTGTAGGGATGCGCTGCACTTCACAATATACCAAGTTACGAAAGGTCTATATTTAAGCCCTGCGGGCGGCCGCCATCTTGGATTACGGTTCTCCCGCTGACTGCATTGACTTCTGGTGCCTATATTCGCGTTCTCCGGCCCTTGAAACGTAGGGAGGGACTCATCGCATGTTAAAATCGGGAGTTTTTGAAGAAAAAGTCATTTAAGCCCTTTATCGTCCGCCATCTTTGATTAGAGCGGTATAGGACGTTAATTTCGCCTTCAAAACGAATACACTCAACTTCAGTAGCGTTCACATACCGTATAACAAGGCAGTTGACAAATGCTGCACGACACGCGTCAAAAGTTGATTTCCAGAACTTCTCTGGAAAATACCAACCCTTTAACACCCGAAAAAACTGACTTAAGCCCACCCCACCGGTGCCCCACACAAGCACGCACACAACACGCGCACACATGCGCACATTCATGAACAGACAGTCCGACGCGGATGAATTAAACAAAACCCCACGTTTTAGTGTATTTTTATGGTTTTAGTGATATTTTGACGCCTAGAGGTAGGCAACCTGCTTTAATCACTTCCGGCAAGTGATTTTCTAGTGCAGTTTACATGAGAGAATACATTGCGACCCTTTCCCGGTCGAAAAACCATGTTGTAGGGGGTTTCTAAGCCCTGCCCCTGCTGGGTATGCAACCCCTCGTAGAGCGGTCCCCACGCGGAGTAGGCTTGGGCACCACTTCTTAAAAGTGTCCTATGGGTATGTACTACATACCCTCCAAACGGTTTTTCTCTACGCCAAAGTGAAAGCTCGGGCCCTTTTTTGAGGCTTAACAAGCGTACTACGTGGATCAGCCTGGCTCCTCATTAAAATCGCACCTTTTGCAGCGCGGGCCGGGCCGGGCCGGGGCGGCTGGCCGGGTGACTGCGCTGCAGCCGCGCGCCAAAGTGTCCTCCAAGGCCAAAGGGCCCCCGGCTGCTCGGCCCGGCTCGGCCCGGCTCGCCTGCGCCTGGCCAATACCGGCTGTGTTCCAACCGACAGGATCAGGCACACAGCAATAAATACCTTGTGGGCCGCGAGATGTCACTGCGACAAGCGCTCGTCCGTCTGTCTGCCGCACGCACACATGCGCGCGCGCGCGCACACACACACACACGTCTGTCTTATCGTGCCATCGATATCAGCTTTTATTTGTGTAATGGATCGCTGTCCGGCTGCCGTGTTTCGCACATCCACAACGACGCAATCGCAGAGGAGGAGGAGAACCCCGAGAGCAGTCAGTGCAGGTTTGGTTTTCAATTCCCGTCATCTGCGCTGTAAATCAAGCAAGTCCGTGCAATGCGGCCTGTGTGCTGCTGGTGAAGCAAGGAAGGAGGCTGGTGAAGGACTAGTGGACGAGTAGAAATCACAACATTTTGAACGTCGTGGTGAGAGGTCTGTATGCCAGGTGGCAGAAAACAAAACCTAATGTTATTTTCATCTGCAAGTATACCAGGTGGCTGATTCACGTCGCGCACTTCTACTTCTGTAGTTATGCTGTACCGCATGCACGAGTGTGGGCGGGTTGCCTACTCGCTCGGCTCGTAAGGCGCCGTGGACAGGGGCGATAGGCAAGCCCGCCCGCACTGCTTATGCATGCGGTACAGCATAACTACAGAAGTGCGCGGCGTGAGATTGCAGCTATACATGTTGAAGGCAGATTCGTGTGCAGACGCGATCGGTTCAAAATGTACTGATGATTTCCCAACACTCCATTGATACATGAAGCAACTGTACAATCTTGACAGTTCCGTGCAGACAAAAATTTTGCACACGGTAAAAACTGCTTAACCAAGAAGAAGACATCGTTTCTATCGTGTAGCGTGTATAGTCCGAATGCAGACATGCGGACGGATTGCCTTCCTAGGGCCATAAGCGGCCATAAGGCACCTCGGCTGCTGACGATAGGGTAAACCCGTCGGTCCACCCCCGTGCGTGCAGGCCAGTATACGCACTTGTTCCAACGGGTTGACAGCGGCCACCCTATAGAACTACTGGTGACGTGGTGCTCCCCGCCACACCCGCCTCACCTCCGAGGGTCGGTTCCGCAACTCGGTAGCGCCCAATAAACGCGGGGCGGGAGCCCTGCGGAGCCCTGCGGCGGGCCTGGTGGCGGGCCCCGCGAGGGGTGGGCGTGCCGGCAGTTTACAGCCCTTTTACGAGCCCCTGACGCCACGGCGAGCGGCTGTTATGACGGTACGTTACCTGGTGTGGACGCCACGGCGGCAGCGAGCGGCAGCCTCTGCACGGCCTCTGCACGGCCTCTGGCCACCGTAGGTCACGGGCCCGCAAGGCCAGTAGTAGGGTGTTCGAACTGGCGCTCGCGCTGTTCAAAGTTAAATACATTGGGGTAGAATGAACCATTTGAAAGAGTTACATTGGAATTGGTAGTGCAGCAGTAAACGGCGATACTCATCCCTGACGGCAAACACCAGCAGGCGACATCGCAACTCGTTTGCTCGAACGGAGGAAATGACGAGCAGCTGACACGATTCCTGCCTGGGCAGCACTACGGGTCGGCTCGAATAAGAGGGTCCAATGTAGCGCATGAAGGCCCTTGCGAGGAGCCCTGCAGCCGGCCCTGTGCTCGCGCTTACTGACTTGTCGCCTGAGGTTTCCTGGAATCAGGCCGGCTACATTGCCCCCCCCCCCCCTTCCCTCTTGCCCGCTCCTCCCGGGGGAATGCATCGGTAGCGGGCGAACAGTGTCTCTTGCAGGGATTCCGAGCACTGTGTGTGTGTGTGTGTGTGTGTGTGTGTGTGTGTGCTGCACACGCTTCGCCTGGCCTCAGGTTCCTCCAGGAAGATAAATCGCTGAAACAACAAATCAACGTTTAAGGAGTGGGAGAGAGATCGCCTTATCGCCAACACCTTATTGTCGCGGTCCCTCCTGCTCGCCGTGGACGAGTGGTTTCGGCGGCTGCGGTCAGGGAGTCAGGCTGAGATGAGAGAGGGCGCGCCCCGCCCCCGCCAAGCCTACACCAACCAGCCGCGGATGGCACCGCTCCGCGCTGTGATTTCCCAGCCGGTCTGCTCGGTAAAGGCGCGCCGCCGTGCTTGCGCCCCCCAATTGTTTTCGTTTTTCCGACCGACTTTGTGATCTGGCGCAGTTTGTTGTACACATACGTCTATTGGTCTGCGGTGGGTTTTCCCCCGCACGGCCTTTCATGTAAACTGGGCCATAGGCAGACGAGCAGGACTCACTATCCATTCTTAGCCGTTCCATATATCAGAAAGTTTTGTTTTCGTGCCAGGGGTTGATGGCTACAGGGATCATTGAATCCTAAATTTAAACTTACCGTTACCGAAAACGTTGTCCCACGGGCTCACATCGTGTCCATGGTTTAACGCTTACGTCACTTATATTTCTTTGGGGCGTTAGGCGTTAAAGAACGATATGGAAACATATTGTGCGTGGCGACTCGGTATCTCAGCTGGGACTTATTCAAATCGCCACAAACCTGGAAAAAAAAAAACAACATGCAAAATCTAAGCGTGTTGCCAATCAAAAACAATGGGCCCTGAGTCTGTGGGAATAGAGGTGTCACCGTGTCACCGTCGCGGGGATGAGGTTCGCGGTGTGCCTCATTTATCTTTAGTGGGGCGACGCTCCTCTGCTGTCTGCTGTTCGCACCTTCCTTGTGCAGCCGGCCCGTTCCGTCTGTCCGCTGTCCACTGTCCAGTTGGCTGCCGGGGGCGAGGAAGGGCTCGCCCGCCCCGCTGTCCGTCTGTCTGTTTTTACACGCCAGTGTGTGTGAGATCGTCTATTATCCTTGCGAAACAACAATAACAATTGAGACCGCGTGAGGGAGACAGATGGAGAGAGCAGAGAGGGGGGCGGTATGGTGGTGGTGGGGCGGGCGCCGGACTTGGGACGACGTGTGTAACTAGAGCGAGGCAAGAGGAGCGGATAGGAGAGGCATGGTCAAGCTTGACAAGGCCGCCGTGGAGAGAATGATGTGCGACGAACGGGCTCCAGAGAGTTGGCGCGTCTTAAAAAGTCTCGCGCGCGGCCTCCTCACCTTGCCCCCCCCCCC
>NW_026267438.1:280651-284227 GCF_000697945.3 Frankliniella occidentalis | reverse complement strand
TACAGGGTGCGGTGCCGCCAGCGTCAGCGCGCCTAGGAGCCGCACGGGGCGGCGGCAGGCCCGTCAGACAGGCGAGCGGAGCACGCTGCCTACCCCACAGGGTTCTGTGCCGGGCGGGGCGGAGCGCGCTGTTTACCCTGCTGCCTTGACGTGGGGATCGACTCGAGTCGTTCCCTGGATACTGTCTTACACTTAACCACAGACTGCCTGTTATACACATTCAAACGCAGTGCTGTCATACTTTTCGTGGCGGGCGCACGGCCTTGCCACTGCGACGGTCTCGATACCCGGCCGGCCACCACCGTGTCTCTCACATACTGTCCCTCAAGGTTAGCTCTCGCCTTCGTCCCCCCTCGGCTGCAGCTTACCAGTTCGGTACAGGTGTGCTGGAGTTGGGGGGGGGGGGCGGTCAGGAGCCTCCCCGCCTCCCCCCCCCCTCTTCCCGCTCTGACGGGGGATTGTTCCTCCTCGCAGAGAGATACATGCAAATGGTCTGCGTCCTCGTCGTGGCTGCGCGCCGTGCGGCGTGGCGGGGCGAGGCGCGGCGAGATTCGAGGAATCGTCCTGAGCGGCGGGCGTGCCCCCGGCCGGCCCGGCCACTGCTCCTGGAGCGCGCAGGGCGCAGGGCTCTGCTCCTGCCCTACGTGGACGCGGTCCGCGCTGCGGCTAGCAGAGGCCCCCTCACCGCCGTGTAGTACCTGGTGGACGCGCTGCCGGTGAGGGGACCTCCCTGCCGCCCTTCTTGTGGCCCCTGCTCACCGGCGTCGGGCAGCCCGCTCGTCGCGGGAGCGCGACGGGAGAGCATCTAGCTCTCTTGTCGCGATGCTGCTGCTTCGTGTGTCCTGACGGGTCGTCTCCTGTCCTTTCTCCGCCTCCCCTCACCCCCTCTAGGGAACCTATAGACGGGGCGTGAGAGAGAGAGAGAGAGAGAGAGAGAGAGAGAGAGAGAGAGAGAGAGAGAGAGAGATTGGGGGAGGTAGGGGAGGGGGGATGTCATTTCAGCAAATGGCCGGAAAGAGTAGTCCGGGCTTCGCTTCCGGCTGAAAAAGTTCGTGACATCCCTGGACGTGGCCGTCGATGCGTCAAAGGAGACGAGCGGAGAAGAGACGCGCGGGCCGAGTGCAGACGACGAGGTCTCGGACGGCTCGGGTAGGGATTAGGATTAGGGGGGGGGGGGGCGCTCCTTGTGCTCCTCCGTATCCTCCTGCACCTCCCGGCCGTGGCGCTGGCTACGGCCCGGACGCCCATTCTTGCGCGTAGTCTTACTCGCAGATGCGTTCCTGTCCTCGGTGCCTAGCGCCTGCAAACGATTTGAGTGAAACACCCGAATCGGCCGGTGGTGATTTCGGCGGGCATTTCACTTCTAAAACGAGCCGCCGATGGTGTAACGGATGCCGCGGCTATGCGGCGTGCAGTGCGCGTCGTGTTGCAGGTTGACTTTTGCTCAGGTTCTAACTTTGTGCTGTTTTCTGTTCTTACAGGTGAGTGCGAGTCCCCCGGAGCTGCGCGTGACGAGCGGCCCAAGTCCGACTGTGTTTGCGTGAGTGGCGAGGCACCGTGGCCAACCTTTCGACACAAACGGCGGAGACAAATGGTGTGATTCGATTCGTAGCGTATCGCCGCACCGACAGGCAAATAGAAATGATGATAATAAAACGCTTGACATTTATTTTGCCCCTGCCCCCTCTCCCCTCCGGGCCGGGTTTTCTTTTTCTACTTTTCGCCCAGCAGCAGCAGTAGAAAATCTCCATCAGAAAGGAGTAATTAAAAGTAGGTCATCCTCCTCTATTGTTCTTTGATGGGAAGAAGAAGCGAGCGAAAGATGCGAATAAATGAAAAGTGTTTAATTAACGCCCAGGGCCTCGTCAACGTGCGGGAGGCGTAGGGACATTTCTCATCACACCCTCCTCCTCCCCGGCCCTTTCGCCTCAATATCTCGCGCGTTTCTTTCGGTTCCTTGCTCCCTCCACTCGCCGGGCGCCCCCTTTTGCGCGTTTTATTGCTAATCACTGGACTCGGTTGCGCGCTGCGCGCCGTCCGTTTCGGATCCGGTGCGGGGCTCCAGGGCGCCCCGCTGCTGCTGCCGCCGCCGCTGCCGCCGTCACTGCTGGCCGTCCCGGCTCGGCCTGGGCTCGGCACACCGTCCAGCGTCGCTTCGTCATAAAATTTTAGCCTTGTGCCGCGCGGCGTGTGATGAGAAAAGAGTCAATTTCCGTCCCGCGCGCCGCGGCTCGCCGGCCTCCTGGCGTGGCGTAGCGTAGCGCGGCGGGCTGATCTGCATGCGGGCCGTTCTAATCTGATTGATGCTTGGCAGCGACCTGCTGGGTGCCCCGCCTCGGCTCGGCCCCGGCCCGCCTCGGCCGTGCTCGGCTCGGCACTCGTCACCTGACAGAGGCATAAAGCAAAGCGCTGCTGGATAAAGAGAATGGCCCGGCCGGCCCCACTTACCTCTGGCCTGGCTGGTCGCGCCGGCCCGGGCCGCGGCGCCTCGATAAGAGTGAGAGGTTTACTGGGCCCGGCCCTGCAGGGGGCGCGGGCGCGGCGCGGGCGCGGCGCACGCCAACCGCCTTGAATGGAGCCGTGAGCGCGGCGCGGACAGGTGAGCTGGTTCATTTCACGGCGACGACGACGACGCACGAGTATAGCGCCGAGCAGTAGAGCAAAGTGGACCGGAGCCTTGTGCATATGTGCGCGCGGCCCGAGCGGACGCCGGGTCGTTTTCATATTTTAAAACCGTTTCCCGCCGAGAAACGACTACGTCCCATACTGCTGCTGCTGCCGCTGTTGCCGTCAGCGTCTCCTTGCCAAGGACGATAAATCGAGAAATTAGCGCTGCAAGTTTATGAGATGAGGGGGAGAGAGTATTGGAAGTGGCTTTGGCCGTGTCCAGTCCCGAGTGACGCATTCCTGGCGAGTGTGACGCGGCGCGAGCGCGGCGCTGCGGACCACAGGGACGGCCCCACCCCTCCTGCCTCCCTATGTCTGCAGCGGCGCCTTGCCTGTAACTCAGGGACTCGCTGCTTGCACCTGAAAACGTGCTAATTAAAAGTGGACACTTTGCTGCGCTCCTGCCTGTTCCTCGCCCTCTCTCTCTCCTCTGTCCTCCTTTCTTTCTCTTGTTCTCTCTTTCTCTCTCTCTCTCTCTCTCTCTCTCTCTCTCTCTCTCTCTCTCTCTCTCTCTCTCTCCCCCCGTGTTCCCTCCGTCATTAATTGCCGTTAACTGTCTGCGGAGGTGCTGGGCCCTGCCCCCGGCTCGGGAGGGCAACCGGGCGGGTCGAGGCGGCGCGGCGGCGGCGCCCGGGTCCCTCTATTTTGTGTGATCGCATAAAGTCTCATACAAGTGACGCGGCGCGGGTGGGGGTGGGAGGGCGTCTAGTAAGAATGGAAAGGAAAAGTGGGCGGTGAGGCGAAATAAAGAGTGACGACTTTCGACAGGATATTTCAAGGAGGGACGCCATCCCCCGCCACCGCGCTTCTTGGGGGTTGTGGTGGGGCCGAGGTGTACGGTGGCGGAGGTGGTGCGCGGAGGTGTGGTTTTCTATATAAATTTGTCGCAATAAGCGCAGAAGGTGGGGG
>NW_026267438.1:279376-280526 GCF_000697945.3 Frankliniella occidentalis | reverse complement strand
CCCCGCCCCACCACGCCCCACCACGCCACGCACCGCGCCACGCACCCAAATGCACGCTTGGCATGTTTACGGCTGTCAATGAAGTCTTGCAGGGCTGGAGGGAGAGGTGGCTGGAAAAGGTGGGGGGGAGGGGGGCATAAGTAAAGGAGAAGACAAGAGAGAAGACGCGTCGCGACGGAAAGAACAAGAGAAGAGAGAAAGAGAAGGAAGAAGCCATCAACAAGGCGGTGGTGCTCTGAACGGGAGGAGTATGGCATAGGAAGGAGCGTCAAGGAGAAGGAAGAACAGTCCTTGGAGAATAATAAATAAAATGACCGGATTGATCTAAAGCGGCTCAAATCGTGCTTCACACGAGTTTGCTTTTAGCATGCGGTGTGATTGCGTCTCGTTACGGGAAGAAGAGTAGGAGGGGGGGGCACACCGTTTAGATGGTCTGCTGCTGCTGCGGCTTTGGCCCGGCGTCCGTCCGTGGGTGCGAACGAGGCTGCTCTGCCGGCCACATAAAAATAGTTGTTGACGTGACGAGATGGACGGGCGGTGCGGCCCGGGATGGGCTGAGCGATGGCGGCCCGGCCCGGCCCCGGCCTGCACTCGCGCACATAAATCTACCACTTTTTTCCCCCACCGCTCTCGTCATCTTGTTTGCATATTATTCGTCCCAAAACGATTGCCGGACTCGTGTGTGTCTGCGTCAGGCGATGGCTGTTTGTGTGTCCGCCTGCTCGGACTGCTGCGAGACGACACGCTCAAATATATATTTTCATCCCGGCTCTCCGAACTCAATGTGAAAAAAAATAAATATCGGTGAAATTAACGACAAAACACTTGCATCTAGCAGTGCGTTGTGAAATGTGAATCCAAGTCTAGGCAATCGGCATGCGGCTTCCCTCCCATAACAGCGTTCGGCGTTCCCCGCTGGACTTGTTGTACCGTCTATAGGATCCCTCTGCTAATCGCATCGCAGGACGGACTCATTTAAAGAGCAGGCGAGTACGTACTTACGTACTTCCACTCCAAGACGCCGGCGCGATGCGGCGGATTTATCACGACCGTTAGAAGAGCTTGTTGCGCTGCATAGGCCCCCCTCTCTCCCGGGGGCGGAGAGCTGGCCGCGCACCACACACCTCCCCTTGTCATGTCGAGGTGCCCC
>NW_026267438.1:269904-278917 GCF_000697945.3 Frankliniella occidentalis | reverse complement strand
CCCCCCCAACCCCCCGCATGTTGCATTGTTGGAACGACACCGTTCCGTACGGCCTTAGGATTCCAATTTGCGCCGAGGTGCCGTATATCTTGGCCAGTTCGACGCCATAGCCCCGGCCCTCGCCCGGCCGATGCTGCTCCGACTCTCATGAGCCCACAACAAAGGCCCCTAAGGTGTTCGCAGCGAACATGGCGCGGGGCAGGGCACAGCCGAGGCGCCAGCGCGCGCCGCCAGAGCCCAACGCGAGTCTAAAGCGACGAATCAGACGCGGCATTTGCGGATTCGCGTTCGCGTCCCTTCGCGCGGCCTTTTTTTTTAAACGACGATGCTGCCGTAGAGACTCTCTCGGTAGGGGGGCGGGAGCAGGGGAGGCTTTGGCTGACATACCGTTGCAGCCTTTCTTGTTTGCGTCGTGTTGCGGGCTGACAGAGCGTGGTTTACGTTACCTGTAACACAATCTGTTGGTACCCGGCGCGGAGCGGCGCGGCGCCACGGAGGACGCGAGGGACGCGTCACTCTCCGGCCCGAGTCGTCACACTGGAGCCACATTGGAAACCACGTCGCTGGCTGTGCGGAAAAAAATCGTCTGAGCTTTAATATGCTGTGATGAATTTTTGTGAATCTTCTGTACACAAACTTGCATAATTTTCGAATATGTAAGATGTTGATGTCGCATGTTTCATCGCCAATTATTACGCGGTTGCACGACGATATACGATATACGATATGTTTTTTTTGTTGTTTTTTTGTACGAGGCTCAAACAGATTTCTCTCGATGTAGATGTAATCCTACGACACAACGCTTTTCAAGAGCTTGCTCTTCCCCTTTCACCCCGACGAGGCCCAGCTTGGGGCCGAGAGTCGAGTCTAAGGGATGGCCGCGGGGGTAGCCCTGAGGTCGGTGCAGCTCGCTCGCGCTTCGATGGCCTTGTGACGGAGGGATGAGTGGCGGCCCGTGTCCTGCCGCACACCCTCCACTGTCAGCCGCACACACGACCCCGCCAGGGACCCGCCAGGGCTTGAAATTAATTTTTGTGTCGTTGCCATGATTGTGTTTCCTTAACATGCAAAGGGTGACCCCCGAGCCCGCGTCTGAGCTTGGCGGTGATGGCGACCGTTTGTGGGCTGCTTTTACAATTTTGAAACAATTTGCGAGCGGGAGCGTTGTACGCTTCGCACATTTTTATTTTGAGTAAATATTTCTGCGTATCTCTTTGTTAATTTTTCCCGTCAATTTTTAGACAGTCCCCAAGACTGTCTTACCCGAAGGAGAAAAACGTGCCGCTCGCCCCGCCCCTCGCTTCCCCTTTACTTTTTAACCTGCTACGAGGTTTCGTAAAGTAAGTTTTAACTCGAGCCTGATAATTCAAATTCTCCCTATACCTTACCCTCTAAAGTCTTTCAGCTCGAGTACTCGACCGTCCTTTGGGAAGGAGGCCGCTACACGACCACGAAAACCTTTACTTTTAGGGGAACCCGAGAACCCCCGAGTAGACGACCCGTCAGGAACCCGCCGAGCCATACGCGACCCCTTCTGCAGGACCCCTGGAGGACCCAACAGGAAAACCCCGCCGCCGTAGACGACCCTCCTGCAGGGCAGCGGGACACATGACGGCGCACTGACGCCGCGTCACGAAGTTTCTTCCCCTGTCATGTACGGCCGCGCGCCCGGCCCGCTGGCGATGACACTACTCTGTAATAACTCATGATCGCTGACGCCGCCGTCCGTCCGCCGTACAGCGGCGTGTGTTTCCAAAGCGAGGACTGCACGGCCGGACTTGGCAAAGGCTCTCCCATGATGGCGCGCAGGCTCTGCTGCTGCCGCTGCTCGGCGGCGCGGCTCGGAGTGGATGCATTTGGAATGACGCGCTGTGTAATAATTCTGCACCGGTCTGGCTGGCGAATGCGACGGCCGCCTGACGTTACTAGATGATGAGAGAGAGAGAGAGAGAGAGAGAGAGAGAGAGAGAGAGAGAGAGGCTG
Organism: Frankliniella occidentalis; assembly: GCF_000697945.3. Lineage (NCBI taxonomy): Eukaryota > Metazoa > Arthropoda > Insecta > Thysanoptera > Thripidae > Frankliniella > Frankliniella occidentalis. The sequence continues at coordinate 276,934 of NW_026267438.1, read as the reverse complement.
TCCACTCGGCCTGATTGAGGTTGACACAATCCTGAAGCAGGCCTGTCGACGTCAATCGAACAGTTTCCGCAGGTTCCTGATTTTAAGGTCGCGGCGGGGGGGATAGGGTTGTGGCAGTTGGGGGGGGGGGGGGGTCCTGGCAGGGGCAGACGACGACAGGGTAGGGCACTCCGTGACGTGCTGCTGCAAAGTTTGGCCGCGACGAGAGCGATGAAAGCACGTGACAGCCGGCTGTCTGCCGAGAGTCACCGCCTGCTCACCGCGGGGCCGGCGCCTGGCGCCTGTAGCGGGGGGTCGCGGGGGCGCGCTGATAGTGTGCGTACTACTCGGGTGCAACAGCGGCCCAAGCTGAAATAAGGATATTTGAACCGCAGTGGTGGCCGTTTGGAGTCTGGTGGCCGGGGCCGGACGGGGCACGTCCACCGCGACTGTGACCCTTCTCTCTGGACACGACGGCTGACCGAGCGACAGACGGACGGCGGACTGCGGGACGGACCGGCGGCGAGGAAGAGTTTTGTGAGCGAGTGGGCGAGCGTGAAGGGGGAGGCGAGGTGTGGGGCGGGGCGGGCGGCGGCCGCGCGACGGGGGGACCCGCAACGAAAACGGCAACAAAGTTTGGTAATTACCCCCCAAGACTGGAGCGACTCGTGTGACGAGACTCGTCACCCGGCGTGACGGTCCTGACAGCCTGGAGTGACACCGACATTTGCTGCTGCCGCGCTGCTGCTGCTGGAGCCTGGCGGGTCCTAGCTGATCCTGGCGGGTCCTGGCAGGGCTTGCTTGGCGGGGCCCTGGCGCTGTGTGATCCCGGGTCTGGCGCGGCGCACACCAAGGGCCTAACTGTGTGTGTGTGTCTGTGTGTGTGTCTGTGTGTGTGTGTCTGTGTGTGTGTGTCTGTGTGTGTGTGTCTGTGTGTGTGTGTCTGTGTGTGTGTGTGTGTTTGTGTGTGTGCAGGTTTGTGCGTGACACGTCGTGCCACTTATTGTCTGAGGCCCTGCGTCGCACAACCAGTCGCGGGGTACTCAGTGTCGCGCTATCACACGACGCGGTGCTGCAGATTGTGTTTGGCGTGAGCGTCTCGTTTCGTCGGGCGGGTCCCCCGAGCCTCACCTGCCGCCTAGAGAGACTCATAGGGAGAGAGCCGTCAACTCGGGGCCCGGAATGCTGCGCGCTGATTGGGTCGGCGCTGGCAAGCGCTGGGCTCGCTGATTGGCCGGTTCGGTGCGCCTCAAGGGAGGTGGAGGGGGGAGTCGCGTCTCTGTGTTGAAGAAGCCTAGGAGGTGCGCGTCAGTTGGGTTGAGGTTGTCGCGTAAATGTGGAGACGACCGGTAAGAAACTCATTTTTGTGGAAAAGCAAAAGCTGAGGTGAGTGTACTCTTAAACTAGATTATTTTTATCGTCCTGGTTTGTTACTTAGTCGTTTTTAGAATGCAAATATGCTCTATTGTTCGAATTCACAGGTACCTTTGGGCCGGCAAGCAAAATGCCTCAGAAACGATCTCTGTCAAAATGCTCAAATTCCTTCAAGAATGTTAATTATTTGCCCCGGTCTAGAAAGGATCGAAATTTGATTGTGAAGCGCATTGCAGGCAACGGCCAAGGAAGGTTATCGAGGCTGCTCGAATCAAAATGCAAGGTAATCCAAGTAGCCTAACTTAACCTCACCTCTAGCCTAGAGCATAGCTTGTTTATTGTGGCTATAACAGATAGATTAACCATATTTTTCTCCCTTTCTAGGAGCAGGAGCACAACAAGGAAAGTGGCTTGGTTTTGAGTGACCCAACTCTTTTAAAGCCAGCTGTCTCAAGTCCATCTCCTCGCAGAGTGATTAACACATGTAGAGGCCTAAACAAGATCAGCGTTCCCCCACCTTTAAAGCTTCGGAAGGTTAATAAGAAAACAGTGCTTGAAAAGAGGGGGGAGATACTGCAGAGAGTGGAAACAGAGTCACAGGAAGAAAACAGTGAGTTAAAAATGCAAAAAGAAATTCTGGAGGCTGAGCTCACAGCACTTGACCAGTTTTTGTACTGGCAGGAATCAGAAATATTTGATCTCGAATGTGCAGTTGCTGAAGAAGATCTCTAGATGTGAACAGTTATAATAAAGCTCAGTGTGTATGTGGTTGTGAGCTATTCAATATGTGTTTGACTTCATGAAGCATTTAATGTGGAATGAAAGTTTCTGTTTTGGATACAACTGGAGTGAAGAAACTGATTCAAGTGCAGCTGGGAGTGTTGGGAAGTTATAATTTTCTTCTGGATACATGTGAAGCTAGTAGAAGGGAACGTTGTTTACATAGTGAATACATTAGAAGTAAAGAATCTGGTGTGTATGTGGTCTATTCAATTGTTTATTGCTTTGTGGAACTTTTAAAGTTAAACTTGGTTTGCATGTTGAATATGTTCAGTGAGAGTATTCGTGTTTCTTCGAGTGGCTGTGTGTGCAGTGAGTGTGTGTTTGCCCGCTATGTTTTTTTAAACACCATATGAAGCTTGTAAAGTGGAATTTGGTTTATTTGTGTGATAGTTTGGGTAAACAAAAGAATACAAGTAAGTGCTATGAGTGAGTGTTTGTGAGTGGTTTCTGTTCTTCTGTGCTATTTTATTTATATTTGGCCTCATGAAACATGTAATGTGAATTGCGGTTGTCAACTTTAAAATAAATTTTGCCTATAACTTTATTGTGTGTGTTGCGAGCTATTCCTGTTTGTTATTGTGACCTCATGATACATGTAATGTGAATTGCGGTTTTTAACTTTAAAATTAATTTGGCCCATTACTTTATCACTGCAGTGTGTGTGTGTTGCGAGCTATTCCTGTTTGTTATTGTGACCTCATGAAACATGGAATGTGGAGTGTGGTTCATACTTTATATGTATTCATTATTTAAAATTGTTCTGATGACAGAATACGATGATGTACTAGATTGTTTCTTCAAGATTACTGTACAACTGATTTTGCACTTTGTTTATGCTGTCCCCATGGATCAATAAAGGAAATATCTCTTGATAAACTTCATGTTTTAATTTTTAATCACAACAAACGTGACATAACAAAATTAGTTTGGAGGCTTATTACAAAATATTTTAGGCAGAAATTGGGTGAAAGCTTTGAAACTTAAAATTAAAAAAATAGTTTGGTAACAAATCAGTCAAGTTATAAAAATATCACAGGTTACTATTAAATGTTTGCAGTCTTTTCAATCTATCATAGCTTATAACAAAGTAGCCTACTACAACATACCCTCTACATTAAATATTTAAAATATATTAACAAAAAACATGATTGGGGTGGCAATAAAAATATCACAGCTACTATTTTTTGGCACCTGCATTACCAGTCTTCCTCGGGCCATTCATGTAGCGCTCAGCCCAATAACGATATCCCATACTTTTGCTTGACAGCTGGTAACCAGCATCTTGGGGTTCTGTCTGCATCATTTTTTTTTCTAACACTTTTAAGCACAGTCTTACAAACCTACTGACAATAGCCTCCTTTAAATTTGGACATTCTTCACATGTGGGAATGTCATGAGCTATTACTGCCTCTCTAATTGATCTGTTTACAAGAACTAGTGCATCTTCTGCTGCTGTTAAAAAATCCTTCCACTGATTAATGTTATAATCTATTGCTTGAAGCAACTTAAATAAAGCAGGACACACTTCAACTTGAGCATCTTCTACATAATTTGTTTTTTCAGTCCACTTTCTCACATTGTTTTCCTTATCTATTTTTTGAAGTTCTTCATAGCATTTATCACACTTTAACTGGTTAAGTTTTCTCATATTAAAGAGCAGATACCCACTCATTCTATATACAATAAGGTGTTGGAATTTGTACTCTGCAATTTTAGGATCAATTTCAGAGTCCCATGGCAATACAACTTCATCGTTTTCCGGACATGGGTGTGATTCTTTTGGAGTTTGCGGCCCATTTCTTTTTAAATACTCTAAAATGTCATCTATTGTAAGAAGGTTCTGTCTGTCATCATCACCATATTGGCTCCCGAGGACCTTCCTGGAACACTGACTTAACGTGTTCAGTCTAAGCTGATATTTAGCTTGGAGAGAAGTGGGTGTGGGTCGAGTCTTCCTGACATCTGAGAAAATGTTCTCAGATATATCATTAGTGAAACGACCCATAAACACAAAATCATACCCCTGTTCTTGTAACAAATAGTCTTGTATGGACAGGAGCGCCTCAGTTGCCATAATTACGTGAGTCTGGCACGGTTTCCATGCATCACCAACAGATAAGTGTGTGAAAACTTCTACAACTTGACCCAACATAGAGATAGCCTCATTGTACTTGTCCATATTTTTAAAGCTGAGAGCATGTAAGGGAGTCCTTGATGTGAGAATGGTGAACCATTTGTTCATTAGTTCAATAAACCACGCAGTTGTTTTTGAGTCCTCCTCAAACACACCCTCTTCTGCTAGAAATTCAATTGCTTTACCTGTTTTATGGTCAAATATATGGCAAGCTGCAGAAGTGTTCATTTTACTGAAAAAATTTTGTTTTATATCCTTTTTTGAAAGCCGGGGAGCAAACTTCACACCCATGTCCTCCTGGAAGTGAATAAGCCACTCTATATGCTGGAATCTCACTGCTCCAGAAGGGAGGGAATATTTCTTATAAATTACTTCAGAGAGCATAGCCACCTCATTATTTTGAAGCATCTCCTTTAACGACTTAAAAATATGAACCACATCTGGCACTAGATATAAATTTTTGTTGCCATTAAAAGGGTGGGGGATAACATATTTCTGCCCATCTTTAGTAGTATCAAATCCTAATTCAGCAAGGAGCCCTCTATTACCCATGTCACAAACCAGGGCTAAACAGTTTAAACCTGCATTCTCAGCGTAATCAAGAAGTTCCAGCACAACATTAGCTCTAACATCACTACATGCACGGCTGGGTGTCAAGTGGTACGCTGCATTCAATTTCCATTTGGTTTGAATGCCACCAAACGTCCACACCTCCAGTTTTGTTGCGAGCCCTTTTACCCCCGGTAAAGTAGTATTGCCAAAGTATCTGCCAGTGCCTAAATCGAAACATAATTGAGATTTTGTAGCCATCTCATCAAAGTGCAGAGCACAGTCCTTCTGTGCCGAAGTAAATGAGGATGCTACTTTCTCAGCAAAGGGATTGAGGAACTCATAGAGTAGCCCAGGTTGGAACTTAATAGGCTGCAGCCTTCTCTGGAGTGTTCGGTTGGTAGGCAGAGGAAATACGGAATCATTTGCTGCCTGCAATCCACTAGGCCCACCAGCCAACCTTACATCTAATGCTTTCTGTATACTTGGTAAAGTCCACTCTCTCCCCCTGCTATTACCAGTCTCTGCTGCTTTCATCTGGTCTTGTCCGAAATGCTTGTTTAACAAATCTTGCTGTTTATTAAGGCTCTGGTTGAGACTTAAAACACGGCGCTGATTTTTCACTACCATCTGTGATGCAGAATTAATTTGGTTCTTGAGATTAATCACGCTAGTGTGCAGCTGAATATTTTCCTTTCTGAGTTGCATGCATCTCTTCTCAATCTTTGGCCCAGACCTGCTTACTGGAGTGGCATGTCGAAGGCTTTCAGTTACCGAGATGCAGCAAGAGGCTGCATGGTGCACAGCTGATGGTGACGGAGTCACCACAACAACACCCTGAGCTGGACGGTCCACTGCAATGTCACTGAGGCATTCCTGGTTGTTGCACCGGACACTAGGGACAGCTTCTTTCTTCAGTAGCTTTTTCTTGTCCATATCCACAAAATCAGTGCACAAGAAGTGCGCCTGAAAATAAAGAATAGTATTAAAAATAACATATTAAAAACAGCAAACAACTATGAACTTCAGTAGGGTTCACCACAACAAGCACTTACCTCACATATTCTCTCATTTTTTGGTGTCCAATTCGGTAGCCCAACAAATGCGGTCCACTCTGCTCTTTTTTCCGGGCAGCTCGGAAATCCAAAAAGTGAAAAACCCTTAGAGTTATTGTTGGAACAACCAGGCATGCAACACCCTCGAGCCATGGCAACTTAACCTGCAAAATGAAACATGTGATTTTATCACTAGCAGATAATGAGCACAGAGAAATAAAATCTTGTAACAACCGGTCCATTATCCGAAATAAGCATTTCGTTCCTTACCTAAACTTAAATGAAGCATGTAAAATTTACACAATCAAAAACAATAAACAGACGCCGGGTTTGTAAGCACGTTGAAGACAGCGACCAGGCTACAGACGACGCTCGCACTCGCAGGGATCAAGATGCTAGTAAGAGAAGGCACCGAATCGTCTACCCCCTCCCCTCCGGCCGAAGCCACTTCTCCGACCAATCAGCGTCCACCTCCGAGGCGCCCAGCGCCGACCCAATCAGCGCGCAGCATTCCGGGCCCCGAGTTGACGGCTCTCTCCCTATGAGTCTCTCTACTGCCGCCCTGACGGGGCGGAGCGGACTGGCGCAGTCCTGGTCCTGTTCATGGTCCCCTCTCCGTTCCGGACGTTACTGCAGCCCTCCACTCTTCACCAGGCGCGTTGCGAGCGCGATGGTTACAAAATGTGAATAAGTGGTTACTTGTGAACAATAAAAAGGGGCATGCATGTGCGAAATCTTCGGTGGCAGCGACGAGGGAGAACAAGATCGAAGCAAGTTGAATGTTTGGCGATTTCATTTTCCCTTCCCTCCTGCTGCGCCGCACCGCGCCGGACTGCCGGACCGCGTCCCGTCCAGTGGGTTGATGGACGCGCACACTTTCGCCAGCCCGGGAGCAAAGGAGTGGGAGCGAGAGAGAGGGAGAGCCGCGTGGAGAGTGAGAGAGGGGGAGAGGAGCAGGGCAAGAGAGAGGCGCCGCACGATGAAGAGGGATGAAGCTCCCGGCCATCAATAACAACTTTTTGGAGTAAAAATGTCATGTGAAGTGTGGGTATAAATCTGAGACGTGAGGCTCAGCACTGCCACTGCCACTCTCCTCACGGCGCACTGGGCGGCGTTGGATGGACCGGCGGCCGCCACCCTCCCCGCCACCCTCCCC
>NW_026267438.1:261752-269529 GCF_000697945.3 Frankliniella occidentalis | reverse complement strand
GAGAAAAAATGAAAGAGCAGAGAGGGGGATTGCGGGCCTGAGGCTTGGGGTTGGGTTCTTATTAGAAATGAAGGAGAAAATATGTCGATTCGCCGTCGGTCATCGAGCACGTGTTTCGTCTGGAGAGGCTGCTCGCTAGCGCCCCGGGGCTGACACCGTCGCGGAAGCGCCAGCGCGCCCTCCTTCCCTTCCCCCAGCCTTGGGCGCTCCCACCTTCGCCCCGTCCGGACCCATCAGTAGCCCTCCTTTAATTCTGTGGAACAGCGGCTGCTGGCGCGAGGAGGGGACAGGGCGGGGCGGGCGGGGCCCAGAGCAGCCAGGGGGTGAAGCGATGCCAATCGTAACTCGGTCACGTCTGTCTACCACTACTCCCAGCAACAGCTGCGGTCGCTTAACGACACAATTTCTGCGTCCTTCCTTTCTCCCCGCATCTTCGCTCTCCCTCTCTTGGTCACTCTCCCCCATCTCTCACTCACTCTCTCTCTCCCCTCCGTCCCGACTTCCCGCGGGCGCTATACCGCGCCGGCCGCTCTCCTTCGCTCTCGTCGCCGCACCCCGTAGGCTTCCCGTCCGATGCGGACTTACTTCTCTCCTCCTGCCACCCTTCTAAAATCATGGCGCCGTACCATGGCGAAAAGAAACGGAAGCGACGGTGGCGGGGAAGGGAAAGAAGTCAGGGCGAAATCAAAAGTGCTTTTTCATCTACGCTGCCCTGCCGGCCCTGCCCGGCCCTGCCGGCCCTGCCCTCGGGTCAGTCTCTCAGCCGCACTCTCATTATCCCTCTCGCCGGGCGGATTAGAATAAATCTTGGCCCACCTGTTAATGATAGCGATGATATAAACTCAAGTATACGCCCACTCAGTAGCCCCTCTCGCAAATCGCTAAACCGTATTGCGTGTCGGCTGCCTGTGATTACCGGCAACTATAAATTTTGTTTTAATTAGAGGAGTACGTGTCTATGTCTCTCCTTGTCTCCGCCCCTTCAGCTGCCATTCCCGGCGAGCCACCGCTCAGGCCGCCTACCAGCAGCAGCCCCCCCTCCCCCCCCCCCTCCCTCGGTCTCGGCGAGCACCACCCCGCCACCGTTTTTGCAGGGTATTTATTTAACCACCTTTGCCATTCGGTATGAATATCGGGCGCAATTATTTTCAATCGCTTTAGCCCTTACATATTTCCATTATGAACGTTTTAATCTGGGCGGGCGAGCTGTTGTTTGGCGCACTAGCGCTCCTGGCGGAGGCATCCCGAGGCACGTACGCTATGAATGAAATATGGAGACATACGGCTCGGGCCCGGAGGGCGGGGTTGCGTCCAGAGAAAACGTAGGACCGGAGGTCTAGGGGTGTGGGGGAGGGGGGAGGGGGTGGGGCGGCGATATCCCCGTCCTAGGATGGGACTGAATGCATAATCAAAGAAAATTGCCGCTTCTCACGCGAAGCGTCAACTTTTGTTTAAGACGGGAGCGAAATTCACTCGTCTGCCAGTCTGTTTGGCCTCCGGCGCTTCGCCCCCCACGCCCTCGCCACCCTCGCGCGGGCGTAGTCCACGCGTCCCTGGACGAGCCCCTGGCCCTCAAATCCTAATTAAATGCTATAAATAATTCGTCGCTCCCGGAGGGAGACAGTAGTACAGACCTTTCCTTTCTGTGCGAGCGCTCTTTGCGTGCGGCGCTGCTCTTGGTCTGGAGCGGACGGGACGCACCGGCGGCGGCGCTGGCGGGACCGCGACGCACCGGCCAGAGGTCGTGTCCAACTGGACTCCGATCGCGTCGAGTGGCTGTCACTTTGTCTGTAGCCACGAGCAGCGCGTTGTCGCCCCTGTGTAACCTCTAACCTCCTCGGCCGCCTGCAGTGGGAGAGTGTCTTTTCGAATTAACATCTCATTTGTAGATCGTGAGGCTTTGCCCGGTACCGCCGCCGCCGCCGCGCTATGCAAAGTGCGCTATGCCCGCAGAGAGAGAGAGAGAGAGAGACTCGAACACGGTTAGAAGTAGAGAAGGAGTGAGGAGTGAGGTCGCATTTGCCGGGACATATTGGTGCACCCCACCTGCTGGTGACCCCACGCCCCGGCCCATAGCCCGGCCGGCACCCCCCTCCCCGCCTCCCGACGCCACTCTTTTGCTGACCTCCACCTCTTCCACCCCTTTCTCTGCAGCCTCAACCCCTTCCCGCTCGTCTCCCGCAGTATGTCTATTGATTTTGTCTTGTCTTTCGGTGACGGGCCGTCTGCGTCTGTCTGACCGGCCGGGGCGGGGGTGGAGTGCAAGGGGCGGGGAGGGGGAGGGTCCGGGTCAGGGAGTGGGAGGGGGACGCGACCGGGACGGGGAGGAGGGAGAGAGAGAGAGAAGGAGAGGCAGGATGGCAGTGGGACGGAGAGGGGCGAATCTTGAGACAATGGACGTAATTAACGTTGCACAGGAGATGAAAGACGTCTGTCCCTGCTTTGCCGCACAGGAGGGGAGGTCCCTGCAACACTGCGCCTGACAGCCCAGGAGTCGTGCGGCAGCGGCGTCTTACGCGGGCAGCCTGGAGAACGGAAAGAGGTGGACGGGGGTGGGGGGTGAATAGGACGGCAGGGCTGCGGCGTAAAAACGCAACAATCTGCAACAGTGAGTACCGTGCGTCTGTTTGCGGTCGGCGCGGCCCCGGGCGCGCACGTCCCCCTGCACAGCGCGGGGCGAGGCGCCCCCTCCTGACAAGTGTTTCCCTTAGGTTAGTGCGCGCTTATTGCCCCGTGGGCTGGACCGAGCCGGACGTCCCTTTTTGTCGTCTGCTTTGTACACCGCCACTAACGTCCTATTTTTGCCTCCCCGGTGGTGTACACTTGTCAAGGTGCGGGGGCCCGGCGGGACTCAGGCGCGCGCGCGCGCACAAGCTTTGTATTCAAACGGCGCAAACGGGGGCCGGGCCGGGCCGGGCGGGCGGGCGGTCAAACGTCGGCGCCGGCCGCGTCTCTGTCCGGGGCGTGCACCACCACTACAGCGGCGGGCAGGACGCGGCGCGCGGAGACTTGCGGCCGCTGTCCCCCCGAGGCCCGGCCCGGCCCGCCCGGCCCCGGCGTGGTCCCGACGCCCCCCGAGGCCCCCGTGGGGGTGACCGGGCCGGGCCCCTTTGTGTGTCTCTTTGTGGAACTAACCTGGACACCTGTACTTAATTTTCGTCGCCGCGCGGTTCCATTAAATAGTCAGCTGGCGGGGCTGGGCGGGGCCACCCCTCTCCTACATTCCCTCAGTGGACAGCACGACACGACCGGTGCCGCACCGCCGCAACTCGTTCGAGACGAAATAATTCCACGTGTTTCCCTGCCTGCGTTGCTTTGCGAAAAAATAAATTTCGTTCGTAGATGTTAAGGGTCGCGATTGTCGCGGAACAGACTTCGCATTCTACTTCCAGGAGTGAAGGGTGACTCGGTGATGCAATGTGTACTCTGGACTAGATTACCAAATATGAATCCCTGTTATTACATTTACCAAATAAGATGACACTGAAAACCTTTCAGTGAGGTGTCTTGCTCGAAATGCGTGGGCCATTTTGGCCTCGCTCAAGCAGAGCGATGACTATAAGGCTCACCCTATTTGAGTCTATAGAGGGGACCTTCCTCGAACCGCCGAGGCTTCCCGCGACGCGGTAAGTACCCGCGTTTCGGAGAAAACTGGTAAAATATTGGACGCGGTGGTGTCCAGCGGGCGTCTCGTTGCCTCTCCATTAAGCCCTTCTCTCGTGCTCTGGAGGAGCAAGATTCCCCTCCCTCACCTCGCCCAATTGCAGTGAGGTACCCCACTCTCATTGGGTGAGGAGCGCAAATTATGTCTCAAATTGAGTGAGAGTCAGATATCTCGCTCTCAGGAGAGTAAGATATCTGACTCTGGCATTTTCAGTGGACCGATGGATACTACGTAGGATTTCGGCTACCTATGCAGCAAGTCTGAACTGCCATTTTTAGCTGCGAGAAAAATGCATTGTTGTGAACATCTTCTAACAGCTGCAATTTTAAATTTACTTAGTCAGTATCAGTATACATTGTTAAATTTTCAGAGCTCACTCATTGGTTTGCAGTGATTTAAAGTGTGAAACCAGTGTAAAATGCATCTCACCTTTTTCGTCACGTGTAATGCAAACCCACAGACGCTGCGCACCAGCCCCGTGGTCCTGCTGAGCCTTGCCTCCGCCGCACCTGGACGCATCTTTCAGCCGCCCCCTCCCCGGCCGGCCGGTCACCGCTGGTCAGCCTGTCATGCCAACTGTCGGTTGCAGTGCGGCATGGGGGCGGACAAGACGCTGATGGGGAGCGGTGTGCATCGTGCTGCGGTCGCTGAGCTGAGCGTGTGTGTGGGAGGAGAGAGGGGGGGGGGGAGTACAAATCCTCCCACTTTCACGTGTTCTAAAATGGCTTCGGTTGCGTTGTCCATGTATGATTATGTATTGTGATGAGGCAGGGAAATAAAAAAAAAATCGTAAGGGTTTTCATTACTGCTTTGATTCGTTTTATATATCTAGACAAATTTAAGCGAACCAAATTTTGCACACATCTCTGCGTTGATTTGAACACTTATGTGCATTCATTTTGTGCGAAACCTTGCAATTCTGCGCACAAATTTGTACAAAACTAAACTTACGTTTAGCTTTGCGCAAATTAACGTTATACAAAAACAGACCAATACATTTAGCGACAGCGCGTACATAGTTAAACTCTCTACAGCATCACGTGTTTTTAAATTTCTACTGTACAATTCGGTAGAATTATACAAGATATGCTGTCCGCTTAACAGGGAGGGAGAAAGAGTGTATGTGGGTGAGAGAGACACACACACACACACACACACACACACACACACACACAAGGGGGAGGTCCGCTCTGTCGCCGATATCGCACCACCACCCACCACACGACTGCCACCTCTGTGACTGCTTGTTCTTCTTCACCTCTCGCAGGCGCAGTAGGCGACGCCGCCCGCCGCCCTCTCTCCCTTGACGAGGATGTGGCCCCCCGTAACGTCCCCGCCCCGCACCGCCCTCCCGGCTCGCGACAACCATTGCATTTAAACACCTCATTGTGGGTCTGCGCGTCCCGGCCGCCGTAGCGCCACGTGGGGGAGGAGCGGAGCGGAGCGTATCAGTCCGTTATCCCATCTGCGGCGGGAAAAATTGGGCAGCAGAAAGGGAAAGAGAAGAGGCGGACTGGCGGCACACGGAGTCACTGAGACTGCGTGCTTGAACGACCGAAATTAAATGACCGAGACTGGATTGATGATAAACCAAAGTGTTACCTGATAAGCACTTGACTTTTTAGAGAGCAGGGTAACTGGCTGGTGGGTGAAATTGCTGCTCAAAATGTGGCTGGTTTATTGGCTGATCTACAAAGACAGAAACGACTGAACTGGGTACAGCTGGACTGATACGAACTCTCTGGTTGTGGATAGATTGAGACTGTCTGATTTGATAATGCAAGAGTAGGACAGCCCTACTACACTTGTCACACTTTGCAAAACGTCAGCACAGATAAGAGAAGGAACTTGATGTGATCCTCAAAGTGATCCTCACTGATTGAACCTCTCTGACTGACACACATGAAACCCCGACCTCTGGTTATCACGTTGCGTTTGCTGGAAAACGCTACCCCCTTGAAATCGGCGTGGGATTAAACGTCCGGGTTTGCCTATCGTGTCGCAGTGCCCCACGACCGCCTCATGTTTGAGAACAAACGCAGGATGTGACGGCTTCGCACTCTCCGTACCTTACGTGTTACGGCGCGCGGGTCCTGTCTGTCTGTCTGCGTGGCACCGAGAGAGGACTTCGCATCCGGCTGTCCGGTCCGTCCGGCTCGTTGGGCCCTTAGGAGTTCCGGCGCCGCGCCTCGCCTCCTCCTCTCCTGATTGGGGAATTAACGGGCGGAGCGGTGAGAGCGACTTGTACACAGTGTCCCTCGGAGGAGAGGGGGGGGGGGGACCAGTCGAACAGTTGACGTGAATGGACAGGTCCGAACAATTCTGGACGGAAGGAAAAGGGGGGGGGGGGGGGGGGGTGGTTGGGGTGCGCGGGAGAGTGAAGTGAGTGAGTGAGCGAGGGAGAGACGGAGAGGACGGAAGGGAGCGAGAGAGAGAGAGAGAGAGAGAGAGAGAGAGAGAGAGAGAGAGAGATGGAAGCGCTCAATACGCCAAGATAAGCCGTCACTACAAGACGTGGGCTGGACACTGCCATCGCGCAAGAGAGGGCCCCGTCCTGGCTCCCAGCGCAGCCAGTAAGACCGTGACAAGACAGTCTGTCTCAAACAGGAAGAAACCCAATTTTCTCTCTCGAAACGGACAGAGAGAGAAGGGCGGGGAAGCGGCGAGATGAAGAGAGGGATGTCTGACGGGGGATGGAAGGAACTGACCTGCAGCTCCATCTCGAAGGTGCACTGGAAATTTAAGTGTGTTTTCAGTTATGTGGTGATTGTGCTAATCAGGCAATTGGATTTTCGAGTGAGGTCCCGGTGTGCCATCATGCAGGGGGTGCTGCTGCTCAGGGCGGTGGCGACCGGCGGTGACGAGCAGGGCATTCCCTCCCGCGGCCGCCTGAGCGACGCGTCAAAACGGCGACGTGACTGAGTGGAAAGAGGAGGGGGGGGGGGGGGGTCCTCCGACGACCTTGCGCTCGCTGTGATGGACGAGCGATGACATTTCGAGAACAATCGATTAATCGCTGTCGATGTTCTTCGACCACGCCGCAGCGCTTTATTGCTGTCGCCCGCCTCGCTACTTGTCCTCGGGGCGCCGACGCCGCTCCCTCCGACCTGCGCTGCGCCGCCACCTCGGTGCAAATAGTGAACGGTGTTCAGTGTGAAGTTTTGATGGTCCGATGAACACTATCGGCTTATCAGGGGGATCATCTACCATTCACTCAGAAACGTAGTTTTTATGTGTAAAAGATCACCGATAAATTGGACGTCGAATTTGAGGGTCTTTTAAAACTTTGCCAATCTTGTTAAAAGGTTATTGCGAAACATGTGATAAGTAGGGGTGCATATCGGGCAGCATGGTGTGGTCGGTGGCTGTACGGCGGCTGACCAGGGGAAGGGGTAGTGGACGAGTGGGGGTAGGGGCCGGCACTGTGGTGGGGGTAGGGGAGGGCGACTCCACGGGAAACCGTCGTGCAAATTTCAGCCATATATCTCACTTTCTCATGATTAATTAGAGTGAGGGACGGGACGGGCCCGGGCCTGGACACTTCGGGACGCCTGGGACCTGGGCACGCCGGAGCCGGACAGCCTGGACCCGCCCCCTGCGCGGGGGGAACGGGAGGGGGGAGCGGGGGGCCTGGGGAATATCACATCCACTCCACACCACACCACGGCGCGGCCGACTCACTAGACTCACTCACCGGGCCCGGGGCGGGGCAAGGCGTGGCCGAGCGGGGCCGGGCGGTGGCAAGGGGTTGTTGCTGAGAGGGTGCCGAATGGCAGGCGGAGCGGCAGGTGACGGCGAGCCCAGCTCAGCGCCGTGCGGGTAGGCAGACCGGCCGCGCGGCCGCACGGCGGCACAGCATCGCCGCGCCGCCTCCTTGACGGCGTGCTCTGCACGGCTCAATCACAGTCCAGGTCAGCCTCCAGCAGCCTCCGGCGCGGCTCTCCGGCGGCTCTCCCGCGGCTCTCCCGCGGCTCTCCCGCGGCTCTCTCCTGCGCGCCCGGGTGAACAAGGCGGCCCCCACAAAGGTCGCTGCTTGTGTCGCGCTGGGCGGGGCTGGGCGGGCCGGCCGTAAGGGTCCCCTGCTCGATGGGGGTGGCGGGCAAAGGGCTGACA